>NC_061510.1:402561344-402746180 GCF_022539505.1 Lolium rigidum
ATCGAAATTTTCTAGTCTATTTTTATGAAGACATGCCAAGTATTTAAAATACTTTAACATAAAAAATTAGCTCAACAAACGGTATAATCCAGTATGTGTTGAGACATGCTCTATTGCGAATTTTCCAAATGATCCTACAAATGGCACTTAGCATGTACTTTATAATCTCATGTCAAACATGATCTATTATGAAATATCTTTTTCACTTGATCACCCAAGCTCGGTCCAGATTAATTCTGGATGCAGGGCAAACTAAAATGTATTTTATACTAACTTTTATACTTATTATAAATATTCTCATAAAGCTAGTTCTCATGGGTACAATTTTCTATTATTTGGGCCACATATTTAACCCATAATTAACAAAAAAATTATTTGTTGTATATTTTCATTTATACCACTAAATTTAGTTTGGCTGTGTTTCTGTAATAAACCTTCTTGCTTGACTGTATGGTAGCATAAATTATATTGTATAAATATGTATTTGTGTGCATGTACGTTTGTTTGTGTATATATTTTAATATCCTCAAATATTATTACAGGGATCATGTAAGATTATATTATTAGGTAAGTATAATTATAGAAAATTTCTTCATTATTAATAGAACCATTGACATATAAGTAAATGTACCTTGCAAGTTCAATAATAAGTTCGCATCATGTGCATATCTGCACTTGGCATTGAAATATCATTTTATTTACTCCCTATGTTTCTAGATATAAGGTGTATTTTGTTTTTGAGGAAAAATCTAGAATAAAGGGCGTATTGCATTGCACCACTCGTCAAGAAAAAATTTCAAATTTGTTTAGTACCTCATGCAAACTTTCTATTTTCTCACATCAATTAGCCAAGTGTAATCCGATCCAAAACTGGTGTAATTTTTCCTATATGTGTTTTAGTCGTAGATCCTAGTTAGCATATGTATGATTATTATTATTATATGCTCGTGTTGAACGCACTTGGTTTCATGTGTTGTATAAAAGAACTTCTGCAAATTTCTCAAATAAAATTTTGTGGACAAAATGAAACATGAAATCTACTAGGAAATTTTAGGGCGTCCATTAGAAAACTTGCATTTTAACTAAACCCACTATTTTCGACAAGGTTTGCCTTTTCCTGTATAGTGTAAGTCATCGGTCCATTGTATGGACCTGCTAATGAAAATTGGGGAATTTTTCACAGATTCAATAATCTATTGGAAGAAAATGACAATAGTACAGTTGTTGGCTTGTTGCTGGTTCAAAAAATAGGTGCACTTGCAAACTAAGAGATTTTTTATAACATACCAAGGGTTAATCCATCTCGATACAGAGATTTATTACTCGGGAATCATTTATCACTGCATCTATTTATTCATGTGTAATAGAAGCTTCAAGAAAAGACGTATCAATATCATTGTGCAGCAGTCCCGTGGAAAATTGCCAATAGGTGTAGAGGAGTCAATCTTCCCTAATCTCACCTTGTAAGCATGAAGCAGCAAATCAGCTTTCTCTGCATGTTCACTTGCAATTCGGCCATCTGTCTTGGCTAAAGATTCAATATGATTTCTCCTTCTCTAGCTAGTTGCCATGGTATGGAATGTTTTGAATTTTCGTCTCCAGAGTTACCATTTAATTTTAAGCTGCTGCTTCCAATATGCTAATTTTTGATTCAGGAGCACTACCAAGTGGTTCTTCAGAGCTAATAGAAACCCTCTCTCCATGTCAGATAAATCTAAATTCTCAATGACATCCATAAGGGCAATTGATGAGGGGATTGAGATCTCCAGTGTCTTCCTTGATAGAGGATAGTTTCCTAGGCCATTTATTTAAAACCTTCCTCAACAACTTAAATTTAGTTAAATCCTCTTAGTTGCATCTGCATAGTGTGGGAGTGAGTCCATGCAGTTTCAATCAGTGGCAGAAAAATTTCCATGTCTAGCAATTTGTTCTCAAACCTGAACAAAGAGAATTTAGGAACGGACATCTCAATTGAGAGGACACATTAAACATTGTCTGAAATTGTCATTGCTACAGGAAGAGCCATTGTATTTTAAAAATTAGTCGACCATCAAGCCTCTGAAGTAGATGATTATTTTGCATATTACTCCAAGTGAACCTTCTGCCTTTAAGAGGAATATCTACCAAACCAATGTCACTAATGGCTTCATTTAACAGTAACATATCATTGACATTGCCCTCTGGCCTATTCCTGTCTTGTGGTGACCTGATGAGATTAAAAAACCTTAGTAGTAGCCAATTTTCATCTGCGGAGATGTGAATATTGTGTATCCATTGAAGATACTCTAATTGTTGATCATTCTGATATGGCGCATAGATATTTGTCGAAGTCCAATATATATCAGACTTGGTGGAGTGCAATTCTAACGAAAGAGCATATCTATTATGAAACACTTGTATGACCAGTAAAAACTGTGTTGTCCCAAATAGTGATAATGCTTCCCGATCGACCAATAGATGGCACAAAAGCAAATGTGCCAAAGTTTCTTTGGCAGAACGGTCTAAGCAAAATCAAATCCACATGCTCTCTCTTAAACTCTTGGAAACAGACAACATGACAACCACTCTCAGGAATTTTTTCAAATGTAAGCGTCCACTCAGTTGGATTTTTTAATCAATTAATCCTCTTACGTTCAAAATTAGAACTTTCAAGCAGATTTTATGCTTTCTGATAGTTTTAAGGCAGGAAAACACAGTGACAATTCACAGGCAAGCAACCAGTTCTTGACATAGCAGTGCATACATGGCACTACTATATATAAGGTCCACAACAGATAACTTGAGCAGTTCAAGCAGCATATAAAAAGCATGTTTACAATTATCCATAAAGTACTGGAAACGTACAAGAAAATAAAAAGGACCAAAAGGATTCCTGATACTGAGCTGGAAAAAGAAATGCACCAATGGCATTACTTCTATCGTGCTCTTCTTCTGTGATTTATTATCATCTTTCTTTCTAGGACTAGGAGAGGCTGTTGCTTCTTGCATGCTGGTTGAGCTGGCACATCATCAGTGTGTGCATCTTCACTTCTTCAGGCTCTGTCATTTTGAATTTCTCACATAAACTCCTTACCACTGATTTCTTGATGTGAGGAGGAGAGGAGGCGCAGGCTAGACATATATAATGCGTAATTAAACTGCCTAACACCGTAATTTTTTCAGAAAATACATACATGCATGAATTTTTTGTATTGTTTTGCAGCTCAACAATGCACCTAGCAGAAGTTTCAAAAAACATGTTCAAAATGTATTTAGGATTTTATAAGTTCGCCCTCATCAATTCAAGCCATTTTTGCAAAAAAAATCAAGCCAAAAAGAAATTTTGGTTCTGCTAAATCCAAATTTTCTGAGAATTCCCTGTCAGTCCAAGTCGACACGCAGAGCTTCTAAGAAGACAGAACTAAAATTATGATTTGGGCGTTAGTATGATCACCTTTAAGGTAAGGAAAAGTTCCCGGCATAGCATTAATTTCGCCAAACTCCAGGCTCGCGTGCCAGCTGAAGGCATACCCTGTAGCTACAGGCACAGAAAGCATCAAGTTCCCCGAATTTTACTGAGTCGATTGTACGGTTTCAAAGATCAATTACCAGATCAAAACGTGACAAATTAACGGAGTCCTACCATCTAGTACTAGTAATCCAAGTTAATGGTACATATGCATGGATCGAACGGCTTCGATCAATTAGTAGCCGCCATGGCCTATATTAGAGTTTGTGTAGCTTCGGTCAGTACGTGCGTACGTGCAAACGACGCGCAACGTGTCACGTCCAGGTTAGATTAATTAGCTTCAACCAGACTACCAACACTCCAACAGCCTCTGCTGGTGATGCAAACGTACAGCAGCACGACGTGCGCTACCTAAACCTTTTGCTAACTGAATGCCTTTTCGTGTTCTGGAAATAAAAAAGGCTGAGTGGCTGGTGGATGGATGCACATGTGCCATCTGATGAATCAAGGTCCATGCATGGATTGCACTTCGCATTGTGTACGTTATCAACGAAACGTTGAGGAAGATGAAGAAGAAGAAGCACGTGCATCAGTGCATTGAGCATGGAGTTACCTGGGAGGCTGGGAGGGAGATTGAACGAGCGAGATTTTTGCCGTGGGAAACATGCAACTCTCTGCGAATTGTGCCACATTTATCTCCTGGCCTTACATGGCGAGAGACCAAACACGCATAGCATGGTGATGCAAACTGCAGCAATGCGCCAATCTGGAGCTAGCACTTCGCACCCAAAAACACGCGTACGTCGAGCTGCCTAACTCCTCCTCAGCCAAGCACCTATAAAATACGCCTCGCCGGTGCCCATCGATCCATCACTCACCCAACTCTTCTTCTCCCATCGAAACCAAAGTAAACCACAAGGCTTCTCCGGTTCTTTCTCAGTCCAAATTAATGGCGTCGGCAACGACTGCTAAGCTCTTGTGGTCTCCCCTGATCGCGCTGCTCTTGCTGTCCGTCTGCGATGCTAGTTCAGTGAAAGAGCCTGAGGGCACCTCCGTTGTGTTCAGCATCGAAAACTATGGGGCCCGGGGCGACGGGAAGCATGACGACACGCAGGCCCTGGCCAAGGCGTGGAGCGCGGCGTGCTCCTCTTCCCGGCCGGCCGCCCTGCTCGTTCCGAAGGGCAAGAACTACTTGCTCAAGTCCACCACTCTTTCTGGCCCATGCAAATCCACCGTCGTCTTCATGGTAAAAGGCACGCTGGTGGCCCCTCCGAGCCGGTCTGACTGGAGTGACGACAACATCAGCCACTGGATCATGTTCCAAGGAATCTCCGGTCTCACAGTCACCGGTGGTGGTGTTATCAACGGCAACGGCGAGGTTTGGTGGAAGAACTCATGCAAGACCAACGAAGCTCTACCGTGCACACAGGCTCCGACTGCTTTGACGTTTCACCTATGCGATAATCTGAAGGTGGACTACCTGAAAATTGTCAATAGCCAACAGATCCACATGTCGGTAGAGGATTGCACCGATGTGCAATTAACCCGCCTATCTATCACGGCGCCCGGCACGAGCCCGAACACCGATGGCATCCACATCACACGCTCCAAAGATGTGCAAGTTAGAGACTGCGTCATCAAGACCGGAGATGACTGCATGTCAATTGAGGATGGAACTCACAATCTTCATGTGACTAAAGTCGTGTGTGGTCCCGGACATGGCATCAGCATTGGAAGCTTGGGAGACGATAACTCCAGAGCCGAGGTTTCTGGTATTACAGTTGACTCGGTACAGTTATATGGCACAACTAACGGTGCCCGAATCAAGACATGGCAGGGTGGAAGTGGGTTCGCGAAGGATATCATATTTCAGAACATTATCATGGACAACGTGCAAAACCCAATTATTATTGACCAGAACTACTGCGACTCTGCTAAGCCATGCAAGGATCAAGAATCGGCAGTGGAGATCAGCAACATCATCTTCAAGAACATTAGAGGGACTACCACTTCCAACGATGCCATCAAGTTGAGTTGCAACAAAATCGCCCCGTGCTCCGATATTTCCCTGGAGAACATCGAGTTGAAATTAGAGGGTGGCAAGGGTGACACCGAAAGCACATGCCAGAATGCAAAATGGAGAAAATCTGGAAATGTTGTGCCATCGCCTTGCAAAGGCAACAACTAGATGTGCTAACCATAGTATAAGTTCGCGTGAAAATGTATATAGAATGTGCATGAATCAAGGAAGAACTAGCCATTTTGTAGATACATGGGTCACATGTTTTTATTTGTGGTTATGCTAACATCATTCAATTCATTGGATCTATGAGTGTATTTGTCATTAATCAATATATTGAAATGCAAATTTACTTCACACTTCAAGCATACTTTCGATTTGATGCATCGAGATGTTTCTAAACTAAATGTAGTCAATATCAACATATCTTGCTCTATAAAACAAGAGAAAATTTCTACGAGTAAAAGCACTCATTGTGCAAGTAGAAGCACTAGTGATCCGAGATGGGTAATTGGTGTCCAAGCAAGAACTAAGGGAAAAACCAAGAAGATACCTCTAGTGTAGGTCTCGTGAACATTTTCCGTTCATTTTTTTTTGGGGGGTTGGATGCTTGACAATTCAAAAAGTGGGAGTTATTTTTTACTGGCCTAAATTTTCATAATTAATGTGATGGAAAAAAGGCACATTATCTATAATAAAGAAAATATAAGCTAACCAGAGGCAGGTTCCCTCATTACCTAAAATTATCCTTGTTGGTTTTTGCCAGTTGTAGTTTGGGTGAAAGGAAAGAAAAAATTGTTTTTCTCAATAAACTCCACTTAGTATTGTCTACCACAAGAAGTTAATATTTTTCATGTTTGCAATGAGATGATATTTGAATTAAATTTCATGGACTATGTTTTACCCTTTAAGGGAAAATAATCAAATGATTTTTTTTCAATTGTTGGTTTTGGCGCGTGACAAAAAAAAGCACTTTTCAATGCTTGAAATAAGCTGAGTTGATCCGGGTAAATCAGGCCAAGGTGGGTTGGCCATGGTAATATATCTTTTGCTAACCGATTTAATCCCTTTATTCCAAAGTATAAGACCTAATTTAACTTCCTAACACCGTAAATTTCTCATAAAATAAATACATGCATGATTTTTTTTGTATTGTTCCAGATCTCAACAATGCACTTAGCAAAAGTTTTAAAAAAATGTTCAAAATTTATTACTCCCTCCATCTATAAATATATGTCTGCGATTTGTCTAAATTTGGATGTATCTAGACACTAAATGGTATCTAGATATATCCAAATTTAACAAATCTTAGACATCAATTCATAGACAGAGGTAGTAGGATTTATAAGTTCGCCCTCGTCAATTCATGCCATTTTTGCAAAAGAAAATTACCATGCCATAAAGAAATTTTGGTTCTGCTAAATCTAAATTTTCTGAGAGTCCAATTCGACACGTAGAGCATCGAAGTAGAGATAACTGAAATTATGATTTGGGCGTTACTATGATCACCTTTAATGTAAGGAAAAGTTCCGGGTGTGGCATTTCGCCAAACTCGAGGCTCGCTTGCCAGCCGAAGGCATACCCAGTTCGGTAAAACGCTTGTGCAAGCTACGGACGCAGGAAGCATGTGGTGATCAAGTTCCCCGAATTACCAGACCAAACCGTGATCAATTAACGTAGTACTAGTACCACCTAGTACGTACTAGTCATCCAAGTTAATGGTACATATGCATAGATCGAACGGCTTCGATCAATTTAGTAGCCGCCCTGTCCTAGCTTGTGTCAGTATGTGCAAACGACGGGCAACGTGTCACGTCCAGGTTAACTGCCGTGGAGGATGAGTAAACTGGCCGCCATGGCCCCGTGCTTCAACCAGACTACCAACAGCATCTGCTGGTGATGCGAACGAACGCCTGCACGCGATACCTAAACCTTTTGATTAACTGCCTTTTTCCTGTTCAGGACGAAGTGGTTTGTACTACAGATCTATGGAAATAAAGAGGGCGAGTGATTGGTGATCGCTGCGTCAATCGATCTGCCAATGATCAGCCACACTGAAGATGGATGCACACAGGTCCATGCATGGATTGCCGTTCCCTTTGTCTACATTACCAACTAAACGTTTAGGAAGTAGAAGCACGTGCATCAGTGTATTGTGCATGGAGTTACCTGGGAGGAAGATCGAACGAGAGCGAGATTTCTGTCGTGAGAAACATGCAGCACTCTGAGAATTGTGCCACATTTATCTCCTGGCCATACATGGAGACAAAGCATGGTGATACAAGTTGCAGCAAAGCACTACGCACCCAAACACACGCGTCGAGCTGCCTAGCCTAACTCCTTCCCAGCCAAGCAACATACGCCGCACCTATATATACGCCTCGCCTGTGCCCCTTGGCAGTCATCCATCCATCACTCGCCCAACTCTTCTCCTCCCATCGAAACCAAAGTAAATCACAAGGCTTCTCCGGTTCATTCTCACTCCAAATTAATGGCGTCGTCAACGAGTGCTAAGCTCGTGTGGTCTCCCCTGCTCGCGCTGCTCTTGCTGTCCGTCTGCGATGCTAGCTCAGTGGAACAGCCTGAGGACACCTCCGTTGTGTTTAGCATCGAAAACTATGGCGCTCGGGGCGACGGGAAGCACGACGACACGCAGGCCTTGGCAAAGGCGTGGAGCGCGGCGTGCTCCTCTTCCCGGCCAGTCGTGCTGCTCGTTCCTAAGGGCAAGAGCTACCTCACCAAGTCCACCACTCTTTCTGGCCCATGCAAATCCACAGTCGTCTTCACCGTAAAAGGCACGCTGGTAGCTCCTCCGAGCCGGTCAGACTGGACTGAAAACAACATCAGGCACTGGATCATGTTCCAAGGAATCTCCGGTCTCACTGTACGTCACCGGTGGCGGCAAAATCAACGGCAATGCCCAGATTTGGTGGAAGAACTCATGCAAGACCAATGAAGCTTTGCCATGCACACAAGCTCCCACTGCTTTGACATTTCACCTATGCGACAACCTGAAGGTGGACAACCTGAAAATTGTCGACAGCCAACAGATCCATATGTCGATAGAGGATTGCACCAACGTGCAATTAACCCGCATGTCTATCACGGCGCCCAGCACAAGCCCGAACACCGATGGCATCCACATCACGCGCTCCAAAGATGTGCAAGTTAGAGAGTGTATCATCAAGACCGGAGATGACTGTATGTCGATTGAGGATGGAACTCAGAATCTTCATGTCACCAAAGTCGTGTGTGGTCCCGGACATGGCATCAGCATTGGAAGTTTGGGAGATGACAACTCTAGAGCGGAGGTTTCCGGCATTACAATTGACTCGGTGCAATTATATGGCACGACCAACGGTGCCCGAATCAAGACATGGCAGGGCGGAAGTGGGTTCGCGAAGGATATCATATTTCAGAACATTATCATGGACAATGTTCAAAATCCAATTATTATTGACCAGAACTACTGCGACTCAGCTAAGACATGCAAGAACCAAGAGTCAGCAGTGGAGATTAGCAATATCGTGTTCAAGAACATTAGAGGGACTACCACTTCCAAGGATGCCATCAAGTTGAGTTGCAGCAAAAATGCACCGTGCTCTGGCATAACCCTTGAGAACATTGAATTGAAGTTAGAGGGTGGCAATGGTGACACCGAAAGCACCTGCCAGAATGCTAAATGGACAAAATCTGGAAATGTTGTACCATCACCTTGCAAAGGCAACAACTAGATAGGTGATAGTAGACTTTTGTATGAAACATGTAGATAAAAATGTGCATGAATCGAAAAAGAACTAGGAATTTAATGGATACATAGGTCAAAGATTTTTTTTCATGAGGGTTTATGCTAACATCATTCAATAAAGTGCATATGTGAGTGTATTTATTATTTGTCAATTTATTTGAAGTAATTATTTTCATAAATGCAACTATGTTTGAAACTTGAAGCTTACTGTCGACTTACTACTGCGACAAGTTTTTTAACTAAATGTATTAGATGTCATCATATCCTCCTCCATAAAACTAGAAAGCTCAATTATATTTTGAGCTTTAGGGGTAGCAGCAAATCTATCTCCCTATGACCTCGGCTCCTCCGATAAAACTCCATAAGAACAAATATAAGAAAATAGGTTATATAAACAAATATAATGCAATTGGGAGGCGGTTTGTAGGCCAAAGAAGCTTGGTGGCTTAGGCATTCTTCACATAGAGAAATTTGTGAGAGCTCTCCGGTTGAGGTGGCCTTGGTTCGAGTGGACACATCCAACCAAGCTTGGGTTGGCTTGGGCAACCCATGTGATGAGATTGACATGGACCTCTTCTACGCCTCCACTACCATTACCATTGGGAATGGAAAGATCGCAAACTTTTGGGACTCCCCTTGGCTCAATGGATTGAAGCCCAAGGATGTTGCCCCGCTCATTTATGAGATATCCAAGGAATAAATGGAAGGTCAATCAAGATTTACTTGCCAACGCTTGGGTGGAAAAAATTAGGATGGACACAAGCCTCACCGTCCAACACATACATGAGTACATCCGCCTTTGGACGCTTCTCCAACGAATCCAACTCGTTGAGCATATTGACGATAGCATAATTTGGAACACCACTTCGAACGGAGAATACTCCTCTATCGCGGCCTACAATGCGCAATTCTTTGGCGCCATGACTACCAATATGAACAAGATTGTTTGGAAGGCTTGGGCCCCTCCCAAAATTAAGTTCTTTGCTTGGTTGGCACTCCAAAATAGGATTTGGACGGCGGACCATCTCGAGAGGAGGGGTAGGAAAAATTGCGGTTTGTGCCCACTATGCAAGCAAACTCAAGAAACGGCAGCTCACCTCTTCTCCCATTGCTGCTACTCCAAACGCCTTTGGGGTTTAGTGAAGTGTTGGATTGGCATCCCCTCCATTTGCACCCATGAATGGACGGGTGATCTCACCCTTTTGGATTGGTGGGCGAAGATGTTAAAGGACGCAATGGCAAACCGGAAGGCTATGACCTTCCTTACCATGTTCGTTACTTGGACCATTTGAAAGGAGCGAAATGCTAGAGTCTTCAACCACAAGTCCCCCCCCCCCCTACCATGCTCCTTGACATCATTAAAGCCGAGGCTAAACTTTGGGTAGCCTCGGGAGCAAAGTGCTTTAGTTTTGTAATAATGGGAGAGTAATCCTTTTGTGTTTATTTGGTCCAAAACTTTGTCTTGTCAAGACACTTTCTCCTTAATTAATGAATGGTGGCAAACCTTTTGCCCCCACTTTCAAAAAAATGTTTTCTCATGCAAACCATCGTTGTGTGGCAACACCTTGCTCAGCCTCCATAACTAGCTGGCTCTACTACTGATAACATTGTGTATGGAAAATATAACTTATTGTGGTCCAATATCGAAGCATATTGTGTTAGTTTTGATATAGGACTCACTTATAACTTATCCCTTGGAGGGGGGGGTGAGAGGATTAGTTGTACTTTGATAATGACTGAGGGCGGTGTCGACGGTGTTTCCATTCTTGAAGGGGTTGCTTGGCACGAGGCACTTTGGGGTGCTTGGGGAGAGTGGTGGATCAAAGACCGAGGGAGCAACGGTTACATGTCATCATCGTTTTTGTCGCTTCGCCATTGCCTTCATTTCTTTTCTTTTTGATCATGTTGTTGATGTTGTCCCAGAATTTTCTTTTGTTTAGAACTATTGTATCAGTATGGTTGCTATATTAATATAGCAGGGCAAAAGCCTACTTTAAGAAGAAATATGTGTCCCGAGGTTTTCATATATGAAAAAAGGGTCCTCGCCTTCAGCGATGTTCTCATCGCCTATTTACTCTTTGGGATCGTTGTGTGTGGATGTTAAGTCGCCAAGTTGTTTATTCATTATAAAATATTGTTTAATTAGTCGCCACGAAGCTGCTTCTCCCAACACAACTTGAAGTTTGAAATTTGACATGAACAAAAAAGTGACAAGTATGCCTCTAGAAGTTGCTCAGCATAAAAAAAAATCCAAGGCAGGCTACTTATAAGTGCACTCATGGAGTTATGGGAAACATCAATAACGAGTTGCCCACTGTTAGAGCCTCCTTGGATTGTATGATTCTCATAAGAATTTTGTAAGATTTAAATCATAAGGAATTTTTCCGACGGAATGCCCTTGGGTCATTGGATTGGTGCTACCAAATGCATATGCAATCCATTCTTATGCCCCTATTCCATAGGAATGTCAACATGAGCTCAAACCTCATTTTACCTCAAAGAAGTCCAATACACTTACACTATGTCTGTCTCTACTCTCTCCTCAATCCTATGAAATTCCTGTGTTTGATTCATGTGCACCATCCAAAGACACTCAAAATATTCATGTGTTTCCAAATCCTATATGAATTCACCATATGTGGTAGCTCAATCCTTTGTTTTTTTTTTCTGTTCCTACGTTTCTAAATTCCTGCAATCCAAAGAGGCCCTAACACGAACTATCATCCTCATATGATTCAACCAGCATCCAAGTGGGATGTTTACACTTTACACAAATCACTTAATTCACAAATCGAAATCACAAACAAGATGTCAGTCAAACTGAATGTTATATTTTCACAGCTAGACAAATTCCTACCCACAAAATTCCTTTCTCCAACAAGCTTCCGGATTTGATGAATCTGATGAAAATGAACAGAACTGTCAGGCGAAGCAGCCCTGGTAGCATCGCTGCTGTCACACTCCAAACGAGCCGGCAGATGAGACCATCGAAGGGCAAGTTGCAAACCCTCCTGGAGGTCAGCCTCCAAACAATCAAAGAGGACATGGCACAGCAGAAATAATAGCTCCATTGTGATATGTAGCACAGGACTCTGTACATAAGCGCAAAGTTCCATTTGTCAGGAGTTGTTTTTTGGCGAAAGCACATCTGCTCACACTAATTGTATCTCAAAAATAGACTGCTTCGAAGCTGCTCCCACCTCTCCCACTCAGGTACATGGTCCCCACGGCACCTTCCTTGCCAGCACTCCGGCTTGGTGTTCAGACACCGTTGTCGGTACATCAATCGCTGACGAACCAGCAAACAGTTCAACAGGGTTCTAACCTCTTCTGGGATAGGAAACCTGAAAAAAGGCCAACATAGATAACATTCAGTATGCCGCTCTTGCCAAAGAGACTGAACAAACTGTAAGAAATCTCCGGTCATCTCTAGTACTAACTACAATAGCTTACCTGCCCAGCGGATACAGAAGGAACTCCATTTGTCGACGCTGCTGCACCTTCTTGATGGTCACCACCGAATACTGGAAAGTTGAGAAAATCTTTCTATTCACAATTACAAATTACAATAAGAGCAGCCAAGTATTTGGCGCACATCAATGTTTCCATCAAAGCATGTAGCGAATCATGATTTCCTACTTTCCTTCATAAAGAATACATGTCTGTTACTGGTGGCCTCTTTTGTGTGTACTGTGTTCATTCAGGTTAGAAGAGCCGTCGTGTTACGCATAACTATGCTCTTTTTTTCACTGCCAGGTGCACTCATGAACCTTGCTAACATCTGCTTTCCCTTTCTCTAGAGTAATTGTGCTCTGTCCAAAACACCAATACTGGCAGCATCAGTCATACCACACCTCAACTCCAGACTCCCATCACCGGCAACCACAAGCAGCAAGCAAGTTTTCCAAAGATTTTTAGAAATTATAATCTTGAGCATAATTTTACCAAACTTGTTTTGCAGTCAACTACCTAAATGAACGTCTTTGTTTTGAGGTAGACACGTTTAAAGTTACTGTTTCAAACTGTGAAAATCACAATGGATTCATCCAACTATTATGCCATCAGACACCATATCTTCACCCCATATCTCTCTCCATCCTGGCTCCAGAAACCATCTCCTTCCTCTCACTCCTTCGTGTCCTTCAGCATCCTTTTCTTTCTCTCTTCACGGCAGGCGAGACAGCGGCACCAACCTCCAATAGCGAGTGCAAGGTTGCAGCTTCCATCTTTGATCCGCATCTAGCTGCACAGAGAGCAATCAGAGACAAAAATTCCATGCCTCAATTGCCGCCGTGAAGGATATTGATCACTTCAGTTAAAACCGAGACCAAAACGAATTTGTGGGAGACCGAATACCTGACGTAGTTGTTTTCTAGAAGACCGATCGGTCCTTAATTTCAAGAAACCAAATTTGTCAATAACCCGAAGAACCGACCGGTTCGGTCTAACCGAATGCCCAGCCCTAACTGGCACGGCTACAACATACGAAAGTAGAATCGAAGAATTTTTTTTCAATGTTCACCAGGTTGGCATCGACTCCATTGCAATATTTCTCACCATGTGGTTATTAACTTATTATGCAATATATATGCAAGGCTGTATTGCTCATGCTAGGACCACACGTGCTACGCTGAACTTGAGGAGAAAACATACATTTTTCACCAGTACAGAAGTTTCAGCCAATGTGCATGCAGGAAATAGAGCAAGTACTCGATTATATGAAAGCCAGGTATAGTTATTTACCTTCAGCACTAAAAGCAGTGGAAATAAATCTTTGATGTGAGAGAATCACTGAGGAGAAAGGTCATAAGGGCGTCATGATAAAATTTAGATAAAATCCATGTCATCACCGGTAATTTATCACCTCTAAGAATAAATATTCTGTCTAACCAGATTTTTTTTGCAAGTTACCTGTTGATGCTGCCATGCAACTTTTTACACAGAACCCTTGAATCCTTTTCTGCAGAATCTGAAACTCTTTAATTAGCTTAAAATTCATGGATATGAGCATCTGTATCCTGTGAGTGATTAAGAGATGTCAAATATGATCATCAATGTATGATAAGAGTTTCTTTATATGTTGTGCTAACCAGACTTAAAGCCTTGAAGAAATGAATACATATATGTCAGGCAATGCAACAATCTGTCCCAAACAGTAAGAAACTGTCACAACGGAATATAAAGCACATGAAGTCACAAACCAACCCCAGATTGACGCATATGAAGTCAAGAAACAGCCACACAATCAAATATTAATGCATGTCTGTGTGAACATAGAAAAATGGATAGCGAAGGAATATGATCCTATAATGTCCCAGAGCTTAAATACCTAAAGTAAAGTGCTTACAAATTTGAGCCATATATGAACATGTAATACTGCTATGCATCAAACCAGTTGGTTATCATTGATAGTTCTATGGGAAGAAAGATTAATTAGACTTCGTTACTTACCTTTTAGTGTTATCTCGTGTCACTACCGCGGGTCTCATGGTTTGATCAAGAAAACACGTTGCTATGAAGAATTCCTCTCCTGAGAAAATCAAACATTATGTACTGTACAACAATTGCTTGATGCAGGATAAGGATTATTAACATCGATTGGACAAGTTCCAAACAAATAAGCTATAATATGTTACTAATTAACCATAATTATATCCAAAGCACACATTTTTTTCAGAGCGGGCCAACTCCTGAACCAACCTGAGGAAAACTGTGTAGAAAACTTGCATATACTTCATCAAGTATTAACACAAGCAGGCAACGTGCCCTGTGCTTACCATGTTAGGAGCACAAATATGCAAATTGAAATTGGAATCACCATGATAGTGAGAGATATGGCAGTTATGGCATCATCGGCAACTGAGAAGTTTGATAGCTTTTGAAGAAATGATATAAAAAAATATGCACAAGAATGGTACAGGTGGTCGTGCCACCTGGCTTAGAGCTGCTTTTCTCACATTAAACGACTAAAGGAAAAAACTAGCTCAACAAAAATTAGGAAACTACAGTACAAACGCAGGGGAGACTAGGGGCACAAGAGGAGGCAAGGAGGGTGCAGGAGGAGCACGGGGTGGAGACAGGAGTGAGGCAGAGTAGCAGCATTAGTGAGGGTGAAGAGGGAGCGGGGCGGGAGGAGGCAGCACGTGAAGAGCGAGCGAGAGAAGCTAGGGTTTGTACGGTGCACCATCTTAAACTATGTAGGAGAACTGTAAGAATAGAAAGATTCCACAGTGGACCAACTGCTGTTTTATTAACATGCTGTAGAAAAAGCAACAAACCTTGAGAAAATGAAGCTTCTTGGGTTTGCATGCACAGCTTAGCAAAGAGATATTAAATATCAAAGAATGCAAATCTAGATGACAAAACACCTTGAGAATCACATGTGCAGCAGATATTAGTCCAATCTTAACAAACAACTAAGAGAGTCAGGGTTCAAGGAAGTATTATGGTGGCGAAAACTTAATATTGACTTCATTTAAAATATTAATCAAGAAAACAGCTACACAAAGTTCAGATGAAGAAAACTTGGTCAAACAGGGTCACACTCACAAGCTTCAAATATAACAGCAGGAGAAGGATAGAGTGCACAACCCTAAGCCTGTTCTCAGAAGCTCTACACATGCTTATCAACGGAAGAAGAAACTAAGCATCCAAGTATGTTGCATTGATGCAGAATATGAAGGGCATCATACATCTGGTGGATTGACAAGATGACGAAACAATAGAGCACTCTGCTCTACGTCATTTAATGGCAAGCAGTCTAGGCCGCCTGATCATACTGATATTTAGCCACTGCTTGCCGTAGTTCATAATCAAACTGATCTGTCCACCTGATCTAAGGATATTTTTTCTACAAATACATTGCCAACAAATTCGAAATATATTTTTTTATTAGTGAACCTTACAAGTACTCCCTCTGTTTCATACTACTCCACATATAAGGGTTGGTCAAAGTCAACTTTACCAAATTTGACTAATTTTATTTAAAAGTATATTATTATTCAGAAAATAAAAATAATATCATTAGTACCATAATGCAATGTACTGTCACATCATTTACATTTGATTATGTATATATTGATATTTTATCTTGGATAATTGATCAAAGATTACAAAGCTTGAGTTTGACCAAACCTTGTATGCAGAGTAATATGATACGGAGGGAGTATTGAAGAAGATAAGAATGGTGCCAAATAATTGCTGCTAGACCATTAACTATTTCCACAATGACATTAGTATCCAGCAGTCCTGATTTCCATAGAACAACATAACAGCTTAGTACATTTTTCAACAAACAAAAACAGCTTTAGAAGTTAAAGAAAATCTGGAGAGGACAGGTAGAAAATGTTCAGCTGTACCTTAAACTTAAACTCTGATTGATCTGTCTGCAGCACAAACTTGCACTAGATGTGCAACTGGACAGCATGAGGAAGTTACTGAGAAAGAATCCACGTGGTTTTTATACCCTTACGCAGTCCATTAAATATAAAGATGTACAGGCCAAGAATTCAGCTACCTACTCTCTCCTAGCTAACTACAGAAGCTAGAAGCATCTTATGATCTTAGACTTCAGAAGGTCAAACACCAGAATTAAAGGACAGGAGGATATGCAATTCCAGTATAATATCGATACTAGTGTTCTTATCATTTTGTACAAAGTTCAAACACCATGTACTTAAATACAATGTAAAGGGTTCGGTTTGTAGGAAATAAACAATGTATAAGGCTGGAGCATGCTGATATGAAGCCGTATCTTGTTTACTGAACTACCTAGTAAATCAATATGTTGACAATGTATAAGGCTTGGATGCTCAAGAGTCAAGACTGCATGCTCACAAATTTGTTGCAAATGAACATTGATTACCACAAGTTGCTCTTTTGTCTTTTCACAAATCGACATGAAAGAAAACCTCAGATTTACATAGCTGGTGGAAATAGCATATAATGGGAACTTAATAAAAGGGTATAAACAATTGCATATTCTTGATGATGATCAATGAACAAAACTGCCCTCTCCCCTGGAAATTACACTTCTGAACCCGCAAAAAGAATGATGCTCCAACGCTCATGGTACAATACAGAAAAAGAAACCCCCCAAAAATGAAAAGAAACACACTATCTCACACTAGTATGCTCTTTAATCTTACATAAGGTACAAAACTGAAAACTCTTGGCCAAGACCTTCCCTGTTAAAGCAATGCTTCCAAATATTCATCAACATATGCCAAGCATGGCCAATGGTCTGTTCTTATCCTGACCAGTGTGGAGGAGTAGCCTACTTCCATTAAGAAGAGGAGGTGATACCTAGGTGGCAGGAATATCAGAACACGCACGACACCCATATCTCTCTTGCTTATATGAGCATACCTTGCCAGACCAATCCCGATTTCGTCATCATCAATGTGCTGAAGCTGGAGATTGTTCTCCATGGAGTATGGGACCAATGCATCAGCACCAACAGTACCATTTGAGTCACTTTCTTCCCATACAACATTTTTAATGACTCCATTACCCCTTAGAATGGTGATGAGTGAATTCCCAGCGACACTGACAACAAAAGGAGCAAGGTATCTCTCAACAGCTCCAATCAAAACCTTTGGAGTCACCTCAAGAAGCTTAACAGAGCGGGTTCCACTAATTGCAGCTAACCCTTTCCCTCCACTCAAAGGGAAGGTCTCACGGCCTGTGTTAGAGGAACTGTTACAGGCCTCCCATAGAGCATGAAACAGGTCCTGGTAATATTCAGCTATACCATCTTCCGGAGTATCGGGAGGTAAGCTAGCCTTCAAAAACATGTCCTCGATGCCAACTGTAATCGGCTGAAGAGAACCAGATACAACTTGGCAGTTCTCTGTATTTGCTGCGATCTCAACATCAATAAGACCAGGTGACGGCTCTCGAGGCTCCAGTTCTATCAGCACCGATGCACGGTAACTTGATTCTTCCTGGTGGCAGTTATCTACAGGGACAATGTCCACACCGGAACTTGGAGGCTCACCCAAAAGGAAAGGCACATGACATGAGGGAACCTTCCCAAACTGTGCACTGGATGAGAAGGTAATTGTCACTGCATAAAGGGCAGGCAACTCATCTTCCCCTTCAGGACATGAAACAGCTGAATCAGATCCCCAAGCAGTGTTAAATGGCTCTGAATCAAATCTAAACGTGCAATGCATTTTGATCTTGAAACCAGATGAGTGCAGGTAGTCAGGAATGCATGAAAAGTGCCTTCTAAGGATTTCCAAAGTTTCAGCCCCCCTTGAATCCATCACGCGTAGTGTTTCCTGTGTATAGCCAATTCTCTCCATGGTAGGTTGTGGTGGCTTTTCTTGCTCTGGGGGAGTGGCAGTCACATCCTGTATACTTAGAATGTGGCCAGATGCTCTGCTCTGGACACTGAAATTAGGCAATGTGAGGGCCCATGACTGCTTCACAACCAACGGCACAACTCTTTCAAGATGAATGTATGATGCCAAACTAGGCATGCTATTAGGATCTTGAGAAGGATGTGGTGATGGGACATCAAACATGGAACCCGGATGCGAGGGTGTGGGCTGCTCTCCAATTTCCATGAGATTCCTCAGTTTTTTGCCAGGAATGCAAGATAACATCCGCAAACATATCCTAGGCGAATCATTTAAAGAGGTAAGAATGCAATAAAGAAACAGATAACACAAACCAAGTAATGTCAGAATTCTATTTGCGTGATTAATAAGAAGACGAAGATACCTTGCGTGGTCCCTGATCTCTAGGTCTGGGAATGACTCGATGGTGCGCACAAGTAGGTGGGAGAGGGGAAGGAATATATGGGAGCTGTGATGGTGCTTCAGCATGATGCGACAAATACCCACAACCTTGCTACCCTGAGACCAGGACTTCAGTTCTGTGTCCGGGTCATGCGTCTTGGCAAGAGAAACCATCTGCTTGGTGAGCAATTCGATTAGGCGGAGCTGAGGGACTGCCTCATTCTGTGCAATTTTCTCAAAAAGAGGGTAGTAAGACGCAAGCTGGTAGCCCGGTTCAAGCCTCGGAAGCAGGGACTCATCAATGGTTCGAAGCAACTGTTCCCCCAGCCACCGATGTGTGGTGCATGCTAGCAGGCGGTTGATGAAATCAGCGATCACTGGGACTAAACTCCGATGTTGTGATGCCATATCAACCAACATAGCCTGCAAAAAGAAAGACACGAAAACTTAGGAATCACTACATTTTACTTGGGTGGGATGGAATGAGAGTCCTTTGCAAGTTGATGTGTGTGCCTATCATTGACTATGTCAATAAAATTCTACCTGAAAATGGTGGAAGGTAGTAGAATTCAGGAGCTCACCAGCTCCGGAGCCACCTGTGTGATTGGCGCTGTGAGGGGCAGCACCAACCAAAACCATGTGCAGCGCTCGGAATGCAACACCCGTCTCGGTACTCCATGGCGGGAGCCACCTGAAGGCCGAAACGCTGACTAGGCCATCATCGATGAGCTCAGTTGTGTGCTGGCCTCCTCCAACCTTATCAGTGTCAACGCTAGAAGCAGCAAAGCCAAGGCAATCTAGCTTCTTGGCCTTGAGAGCGAGGGGGTCGAACATTCCAGGGTAGAACCATCGGGTGAGTCCAGGCACCGAAACTCTGAACCTATTGGAACCAAGCAGCCAATGCAGAGCGAGCAAGCGCACCAGGAGCGGCCGGTGCGCCTCGCAGGCGGCCAGCGCAAGGCGGCGCGCCATCTTGCGCTCATCATCGGCCCCGAACGCTCCGGGAAACTGCACGAAGAGCATGAGCAACGAGTGCAGCAGCAGCGGGCTGGACGAGTACGCCATCCCGCCAAACTGCACCTTGACCTGCGCCGCGATGGCTGGCGCCCACTTGAGCACCGCGGATGCCACCTCGGCGACGACCGCTGCGACCTCCATGGCCGCGGCGGGGGTCAGCACCTGCGGCCGCTCCATGATCAGGGCCAGCACCTTCCGTATCTCCCGCACGTTCTGGTCGGACGGGCGGGCGGTTGTGGAGGCGGGTGGCGAGGGCGAGAGGAGGTGCGCCGGCACGGAGAACGGGGTGGGCGGGCCGGAGACGGCGAGGATGGAGGCGGGGGATCCGAGCCTGCCGAGGCGGACGACGGCGCGGGCGGCGGAGGCGAGCAGGAGGATGTAGGACTGCGCGGCGGGGGAGCGCTCGGCGGAGGCGAGCGCGTAGGCGTGGCCGAGCACGTCGGCGAGGAGGCCCGGCAGGGCGTGGTCGAGGGCCCGCAGCGCGTCGCAGGCGAGGGCGCGCGCGGCGCGGTCGGTGGCGTGGTTGGGGCGGTTGGCGGCGGCGAGGAGCGCGTCGACGAGGCCGGCGAGCGGCGGGGCGTCCTGGTCCGGGGACGCGAGGGGCGCGGAGAGGGCGGAGGCGAAGGCGGAGGTGACGGTGAGGAGGAGGTGGTCGTGGAGCGGGTGGTCGGGGGGGAAGGAGAGGAGGGAGGAGAGGAGGAGAGGGAGGGCGGAGGTGGGCGGCGGGAGGAGGTGGTCGTCGATGAGGGAGAGGAGGAGGGGCTTGAGGTGGGAGGGGAGGTCGCGGCGGGGCAGGGAGGAGAGAGCGAGGTCGAGGAGCGGGAGGTGGAGCCAGCGGTCGCGGCGGGGCGGCGGGGAGGAGAAGTCGTCGAGGAGGTGCTCCCACTCCTGCACGGAGAGGGTCGGCGGCGGCGACGGGCGGGGCTGCTCCATCGCGCAGCCGGCGATGGGGAAGACCGACGACGACGAGATGCGGTGGTGTCGGAATCGAATGGGAGATGCGGAAGTGGAGATGTGGGCTTTTGGTTGGGTTGGTGCGGGTTTCAGTTGGGCTCCTGCATCTTACTCGTACTAGTGACTCGACTAATGGACTGGGCCAAGTACTACATGATAAAGTATTCTATCTCCCACTTTGCGGTTTCTTCTCACTTCTATACTCAACTTGTTATATTTCTCCATCTTCCCTCTACTACTGAGTGATGCTGTAACCCTGTCTAGAAAGATGCAATGCAACAATGTTTCAGTGAATACATATTTTTCAAAAGTATTTAAATGAAAAAAGGTTGTGTCAACTGCCAACATGGAAGGATGAAAAGGGTCAAGAGCTCTAATTGTCAAAGTTAGCAAGATTTTTCGTTCTCCCGTACGACGGCGAGTGTTGATAATTTCTAGTCCTAGTAATAAAATCAAAACCATTTCTATTTCGTTCTGTGGTTTCCGCCTTCTACCGAATTCCGTGGTGTCCGTACAATTATCTGTGGCAATCTACGTCGAAATCACCAATAAAAAGTAGGCTTACCTTCATGAAGGTCCGTCCACACGCTCCCTGCCCAACAAGTGGTTGCTTGTGGTACCAGGAAATTTACGACAAGTGCTATCCGTACTCGCCACTTGCTGCAAGGGGAATCAAAGTGGAAATGGGGGATTAGAGAGAAGGACATGGGAGAGCGGGTTGTCTTAATTCTTTCCCTTTTTTTCAAGATTTGTTTTTTTTTTTCAAAATGAAAGGTCTTGAGAACTGTTCGTCCAGATTACGACCCGTTTCACTTTTGAGATCACCTCCTCGAGATCTTCAAAACTAGATCAATATATTGATAGTTAGGTTTCGTGGAAGCTTTTTGGTCTTCTTCCAAAAAATTCACACTTGTACTTCGGGTGTGCTTGGCTTTCAAGTGCACTTCAGGTTCCTAGCGCACGTTGTACTTGGGGTTTCAGCACAGCTGTACTTCGGTGCCTTCCGGGTTTCACTATGGGAGTGCTTGGTGTACTTTTTGTTTCAATATAGTTGTACTTGGTGTCCTTGGAGTTTCACTACAGATGTACTTTGATTTCAGTACAACTATGTTTTGGTATACTCCGGGTTACATTTTGAATGTACTTATACTTCAGTGTACTGCCATATAATTGTGCTTTGGTGTACGTGACCAGATGCGTCGCTGACGTGACTTAAAAGTACAAGTACACGACAAGGTTCATGTTTATACTTCATGAGGTTCAGAAGATTGAACAATTGTAGAAGATCGATAGGGAGGCCATATAGTTGAGGTGTAGTAAAGTTGAGCTGGTGAATGTCCGTGGAATTAATTCAAATGGTTATTCTTTGCCCATGGAAATTTTGATGTAACTCATGTGATTTTGAGTCGGCATCATTTGGCGGCACAATTGTATCTACCGTATAATGATGATGTATAAAGAGGTGGTTATATTCCATTGACAGTTTTCGAATTTTGGTGGTTTAGTTCTGGTGATGTCACTGACCAGCGAATAGAAGCATGCCACATGTGAGACCAGGCATGCATGGAGCCAAAATACTGCGAAGGTAGTACCAGAGTCATTTGTGGTATCTTTTCTTTATACTTTTTTACTCTGAATAATTCTGAATGAATTGCTGAGAGATATTCTGGATGGGCGGCTCGACTAACTGCAAAGTGAGGCCACCAAGAGATGAATGAATGGAACCTCCACTTATTGTCTCACTTCTTTTTTTTCGAAATGGAGATGTGCGATCCCCGATCTCGTGTTGAATAAACGCATACGGCCTTTATTGCATTTGTCTCACTTCTCCTATGGTTAAATCTGATCCGATTTGATCTGGATACATATGTATACGTTGAGATTGATTTCGGAGATAGGTTATAAGCAATGCATTAGTTGCAGATACGCAAGGAGAGAAAAGAAGGGACAAACTTTCAATATTTGCTTTGTCTTGTTATTCCAGTTGAACAAGAAAACTTAGGAGAAGATCGTGCTCTTCTGATGTACTACCTCTATCCATAAAAAAGATGACACAAGTTTATTTAAATTTAGATGTATCTATACACCATTAATCAAGCTGACAATTTGCGTGTTTCTGATTACTAGTGGAATAAGTAACATCATTTGCCCTTTTTCACCTGGACAAACTCGTTAGAAATATAATCATCATCACTCATGTAAACTTCGACAAATGACTTGACAGAAAAACAGCACAATTGCAATGCTTTAAGAGAAGAAAATACATGCTAACCGTACAAAGTCTTATAATAGTCCAAGTGGTAATAGTTTATACTAGCGAAATGAAAATGTCTAGAAGTTTTCACTCATAGCGAAGAACCATCCTAAAGTGCAACCCTTGGTGCAGCGAGCTCGGCCGAGTGAAACTAGGCTAGTTTTGTTGCTCGTCATGTCATATAGCAGTATCTGGGAATATCACTTTTCTTGTAGACGGGTTTCTCGAATGAAAGTGCCCACTCGGTGCCTATAACAAACACACGGTTACCTCCTCGTAACCTCCGGCCCCAATGCTCTTTCTAGCTCGCCGCAAATGCCATGGAACAATTCCCTCACTACGGGAAAATCAGGCGCTGCCGTGCAGCCAAGCTTTGCCGTGAGCTGCTGCACGGCAAAGATTTCTTTGCCGTGCGTAGCAAGAAGAGCCCACGGCAACGCAAAAATGCACGGCAAAGAATGAGAGCAGCGCACGGCAAAGAAACATAGCACGGCAAAGAAAGATATGGCGTACGGCTAAGAAGTTCCTCACGGCAAAGAATGGGAGCAGCGCACGGCAAAGATTTTAGGACGGCAAAGTCCCTGCAAGCCGCACGGCAAAGAAACAGCGCACGGCAAAGGCCTGGGCACTGCCGTGTCCCGCCCCTTTGCCGTGCAGACAGACCAGTTGCACGGCAAAGGGTCCTTTGCCGTGCGCTTCTCCCTTTGCCGTGCGCCAATATACATTTTATTTGTTTTTCTAACTATTTTATTTCATCTACTACTTATATTTATTTTGTTAATTAGTTTTTCTTTTTGATGACTATTTATTACACTATGTGAAATACAAAATTAGTCTCCATGCTCATCCCCCATATATATCAGGGTTCCGGTGCTCCGGCGGCCGTCCCCCTCCTTCCCCCCCAAAACAGCGGGACGGCGGGTCTACCCCCTAGATTTCTCCGCGCGAGGTTCCACCAATATACCTTTTCATAGGTTTAGGTTTGTTTAGTCCATGGACATATGGAAAACCATGTGTGGTACCCTTTGGCACAGCCTAGCCCCCGATATACCCGCGGCGGGACACTTCACCGTACACGTCCGAGAATCCGTTAAGTGTTATCGCCCGAAGGTGAGGAATGTCGACCGGGGATCCATGCCATGCACCATTTGGTGAATTACACCTAGCATCACACTTTGAAACATAGAATAGGTCCACATGCAAGGTTTGGTGGGGTTCCGGTGCTCCGGCGGTCGTTATCCCCCTCCCCCCCCAAAACAGCGGAACGTGTGCCCCGGCGGGTCTACCCCCCTAGATTTCTCCGCGTGAGGGTGCACCAATGTAACTTTTCATTACTTTAGGTTTGTTTAGTACATATACACATGGAGAACCAATATTGGGACCCTTTGGCACATATACCCGCAGCTAGAGCCATTATCACACGATCGACGGTGTGCCTGATCTACTGGTTAGGGTTAGGTGTAGGGTTAGGGCTAGGGTTTAGGGGATAGGGCTAGGGTTTAGTTTAAAGGGTAAGTATTTATGGTTAGGTATAGGTTTAGGGTTTAGATTTAGGGTTTAGGGTTTATGATGCATGGTTCTGCAGCTCCGGCGTCGTGGTTTAGGGATTTAGAGGGGTTTAGGGCTCGAAGCCTCCCCAGTTTAGGGTTTAGGGTTTAGGGGAGCTACTTTTGCACCATTACACCTAGCATCACACTTTGAAACATAGAATAGGTCCACATGCAAGGTTTGGTGTGGTTCCGGTGCTCCGGCGGTCGTTATCCCCCTCCTCCCCCCAAAACAGTGGAACGTGTGCCCCGGCGGGTCTACCCCCCTAGATTTCTCCGCGCGAGGGTGCACCAATGTAACTTTTCATTCTTTTAGGTTTGTTTAGTACATATACACATGGAGAACCAAAGATTGGGACCCTTTGGCACATACACCCGCAGCTCGAGCCATTATCACACGATCGACGGTGAGCCGGATCTACTGGTTAGGGTTAGGTGTAGGGTTAGGGCTAGGGTTTAGGGGCTAGGGCTAGGGTTTAGTTTAAAGGGTAAGTATTTATGGTTAGGTATAGGTTTAGGGTTTAGGTTTAGGGTTTAGGGTTTATGATGCATGGTTCTGCAGCTCCGGCGTCGTGGTTTAGGGATTTAGAGGGGTTTAGGGCTCGAAGCCAACCCAGTTTAGGGTTTAGGGTTTAGGGGAGCTACTTTTGCACCATTACACCTTGCACCACACTTTGACACATATCATAGGTCCACATGCAAGGTTTGGTGGGGTTCCGGTGCTCCGGCGGTCGTTATCCCCCTCCTCCCCCCAAAACAGCGGAACGTGTGTCCCGGCGGGTCTACCCCCCTAGATTTCTCCGCGCGAGGGTGCACCAATGTAACTTTTCATTCTTTTAGGTTTGTTTAGGGTTTAGGGTTTATGATGCATGGTTCTGCAGCTCCGGTGTCGTGGTTTAGGGATTTAGAGGGTTAGTGTTTAGGGTTAGGGTTAGGGTTACGATTTAGGGTTAGTGTTTAGGGTTAGGGTTAGGGTTACGATTTAGGGTTAGTGTTTAGGGTTGGGGTTAGGGTTACGGTTTAGGGTCAGGGTTAGGATTACGGTTTAGGGTCAGGGTTAGGATTACGGTTTAGGGTTGGGGTTAGGGTCCGACGGCATTGTCCCCCTCCCCCCAAATAGCGGTTTGTGCCTCGACGGGTCTACACCATAGATTCCATGAGCCACCCCTTCTCTAACTTATTCTTCATCAAGACAGTAAGGTTTAATATAATTCTGAAATAGAACTGAATGGTGTCGACAATTAAAATGGTGAAAATCAGGTTTAAAATACTTTTGAAATAAGAAGGAACTAAAAAAATAAAAAAAATAAAAAAATATCTTTGCCGTGCAGTGCCGCACGGCAAAGAGCCGTTCGCACGGCAAAGGCCGTTTGGCGCACGGCAAAGCTGCCGCGCACGGCAAAGGAAGAAGGGCGCACGGCAAAGGCAGGTGGACGGCAACGTCCAGATCGGTCAATTTTTCCCCTTATCCTCACCCCGACCACACACGCCCACACGTACACACGCTCCTCCTCCCTCCACGGCCCTCCTCCTCGCGCGCCACCGCCACGCTCTCCTGCTCCTCGCGCGCCGGCCGCCGCCACGCTCCTGCTCCTCGCGCGCCGCCGCCACGCTCCTCCCTCCACGTCACGTCGCCGCTGCCTCCCTCCTCCCTCCACGGCCCCATCGTCGCCGTCTCCGGCCCGCCACCACGCACACGCCGCCGCCTCCCGCCACCACGCACACGCCGCACGCCCCTGGTCCCTGCTGCCCCGTCGAGCCGCCACCACCACCTCCGGTCCCTGCTGCTGCCCCTGCCCGTGCTGCTCGCTCCCGGCCACCACCACCCGCAGCTCCGGCCGCCACCACCCGCTTCAGCTCCGGCCGCCATCCCCGTAGGTAAGATATCTAGTGTAGCTAGATTGTAATGTAGGATTTAGTGTTGATTTTAGTGTAGTATAGGATTTAGTTAAGGTAATGTAGTGTAAATTAGAAATAGGATTTTAGTATGAACGAAATGTGGAGAAGATGGACATGCGGTGGCAAGTGGGAGGCGCCGGCCGTGGAGTGCGGGTGTGGCCGCTTGAAGGGGAACTAGGCACATGCGGGGAGATCGGGGACAGTGAGGTTTTGTGAATACCTCGGGCGGGTGCGGGCTGTAATTGTAGCGCGTTTCCAGACCCATATGGTAATGTGCCGGAAGGAAATTTTTTGTGGTGAAGTAATATTGTTATACCACTATTGTAAAAAATCCTTGTTCACTTGCATGACTATTTTATTTTTTTGTTATGCAGTGCGATGCTTCGAGGTGGACACGAGGGGCGGCGTCGCGGGGGTGTTTGACGGGCGTTCCGGATCTTCTTTGGTGATTCTCTTAGAGGGTCGTTGGTCTTCTTCGCCGGCTGTCGGTCACGCTTCGAGGGTGAGAATCCGTTCGCCTCTCTTGTACCTAGGTTTTCTTTTTGTCTAGATCACCAAGTCCTGCTCGCGATACCTAGGCGTCTCTTCCCGACCGTAAGGGTTACGCGGATAAATATGCATTAGTGGTCTCGCATATTATGAACCGTAACTCTTACGGCATTTATCGGGACAGCCGGCGGATGCGTAGTTGGGTACGTTCTCCGTGCTCTACCCCGATCCGAGACAGGATTTCGGTAGCGCCTCCCCGTTGTTCTCCGGATGCACACCCCTCTCGGCTTTTTGCCGAGACGTGTATCGGGAGAGCAGCGGGGAGGTGCCGCGAAATTCTGTCTCTGGATCGGGTAGAGCTGGGAGAACGTACTCAATCTACGGATCCGGCGGCTGCTAGGAGCCCACCTAGTAGAGTTTCAGGTTGATGCACGCGTAAAAAAATAAAGATATGATGCATTTATTTCCTATTTGATATATAAATGCTATGTTCGTCTGTTTTGTTGCTGATTAGAGGATGGATAATCGTGGCTGGATGTACGATGGAAGAATCAGTCAGTGGAACTATACTGATGAATGGGGAGAAAAGACCGAGCAGCTTGTGGATAGGGCGTTTGCCATCCCTAGCAGACCTATAAGTGTTTGGTGCCCTTGTAGTAAGTGCGCTAACCGAAAGGCACATGACAAGGAAACTATGAGTATGCACCCGATCAAGTTTGGGTTCACACCGTCCTACGAGATTTGGACTTACCATGGAGAAAAGGCAAAGAAACGTGCTAGGAAGGAGGTGCGGCGATTCAACCTAGGGGGAATATGACACTCGGTTTTGATAGGTGCTTAGAAAACTTGGCTAATGGTAATGTGCCCGAAAGCTCTCATGTAGAGGTGGAGACACCTCAGGATGCGGAGACAAGTGAGGACCCGGAGGAAAACACAAAGGAGTACTATGAGGCTCTGTTTGCTTCGCGAAACCCCTACATGAAAATACAGAGGTTACCCAACTAGATGCCATCGCTCGCCTTATGGCCTTGAAGTGCCATAGGAACTTGTGCAGAGATGGGTTCGATGAACTTCCGGTCATCGTAGGCAGCCTTCGCCGAAAGGGCACCTCTTGCCGCAAAACTTCTACTATTCGACCAAATTGCTCGGTGACCTTAAGATGTCATCTCAGCAGATACACGCTTGTCCAAAGGGATGCATGCTATTCGGAGAGGAGCACGCCGACACAAATTATTGCATCAAATGCAATTCCTCTAGGTACTTTGAGGTAGACCGCAATGGTGATGGTCGAAGAGGCGGACTCACGGTTGCCAAGAATATCCTCCGCTATCTTCCAGCTTCTACCGAGGATCCAGCGGCTCTTCATGACCGAGGATACGGCCCAGCAGATGAGGTGGGCCGTGGAAGGAAACAGATACACCGACAAGATGATACATCCGTCGGATGGTACTGCATGGAAGAACTTTGTGAAGAAATTTCCATTGAAAGCAGGTGACCCGAGGAGCGTAGCAGTTGCGATATCAACTGATGGGTTCAATCCATATGGTATGTCGGCTGCAGTGATACGCTTGTTGGCCGGTGTTTGTTATTCCCATGAACCTCCCCCCGGCGTCTGCATGAGATCGTAGAACATGTTTGTGTCGATGATAATCCCAGTGGCCCAAATACCCGGGCAAGAACATGAATGTGTACCTGGAACCGCCGGTGGATGACTTGGTTCGTGGCTGGGAAGGTCGCGGGATCCGAACATATGACGCATCAAAGAAGGAGTACTTCGATATGTATGTGTGGTACCACACGTCCTCGCATGACCTGCCAGCGCACGTGCTTTGTTCTCGCGGGTGGTGTACACATGGGAAGTGGCCTTGCCCACATGCGAGACAGAGCCGTGACTTTCTTCGGCTAAACAAGGGAGGCAAGTATTCATGCTTTGATGAAGCTCGACAGTTCCTTGAGCGGAGGCATGCATACAGGAGTGATGTAAAGAGTTTCAAGAAAGGCCGTGTTGTCCGTGGCCCGAAGCCAATTCCGAAGACCGGAACGGAAATCAAGGCCGAGTTAGATGCTCTTCAGCCTAGCCCTGATGGGAATGGTTTCTTAGGATATGGGGAGACACACCAATGGACTCACAAGCCGTGCTTATGGAAGCTCCCTTACTTTGAGTTTCTCGAGCTCCCGCACAACATTGATGTAATGCACACCGAGAAGAATATCAGTGAAGCCATTTGGAGCACGATTGTGGACACTGAGAAGACGAAGGATAACATAAAGGCTCGAATTGATCAAGAAATGTGGTGTGATAGGCCGGAGTTGAACATGCAGCCACCTAATGGTGCCAAAAAACTTGGACTAAGCCACACGCTCCGTTCCGCCTCACAAAGGCCCAAAAAGGGAGGTCTTCCAATGGATGAAGGACTCCTTGTTTTTCCCCGATGGGTTCGCAGCCAACCGGATGAGGGGCCCGAACATTGAAACGCTCGCGAGTACAAGGACCGAAGAGTCATGACTACCACATATGGCTTGAGCGGATAATGCCGGTGATGATTCGAGGCTATGTCCCCGAGAAGACTTGGCGAGTGCTAGCGAGGTTGAGTTTTTCTTCCGCCAGATTTGTGCTAGGGAGTTAGACACTAAAGTGATTGAGAAGCCGGATGAAGAGGCACCCGTGTTGCTTTGCGATCCGGAGAAGATCTTTCCTCCGGGGTTTTTAAATCCGATGCAACACATGATCCTGCACCTCGCGGAGGAGTGCTTAAAGGGGGCCCGAATTGGGGCCGTTGGCAGCTTGGTCCCGAGAGAGAAACACAAAAGCTTCGTCAAATGACCGGCAATAAATGCAAGATCGAAGCATCCATAGCCGAGGCAGTCCCGAACGTGGAGGTGGCAAACTTCACCACTAAGCACTATGATCCCAACATTCCCACAAAGCACAACCCGGTCCTCCGTTACAATGCCGCCAACAATGAAGAAGTACCCAAGCTTAGCATCTTCGTGGGGCTTGGTGGCAAGTCAAGTGGCTTGAAGCCGTACAGAACGGACCTTGATCCACTCGTATGTCTTAAACACCATGGTCGAAGTGAAGCCGTACATCGAGTAAGTGCGAACCATTTAATTATTCGCAAACATTCACTCGTATGTTCGTGGCTAACTCTTCCTCTTTTCATCGGTATAGGAAATTCAAGGCTATACATTGGAAGAATACCCACAGGGAGCCTACCCCGAAGAATCCAAGCAAATTTTCGATAAGGGAGGCGGTTTCGGTTTCAGTAGTCTGGTTTTGTAATTTGGTACTATTCTATCCAAATTAGCTAGCACTTCCGACATTTATCGGTCATTTCTCGTTCTAAACTTCTTGTGCTAAACTTGTAGGCAAGAACTGACAAAGAGATGAAGTCGAGCTAAGAAAAATTGCTAGGGGCTTTGACCATTCCGTAGAAGCGTTCAACTCCTATGACGTGAACGGGTATCGCTTCCGGACCCATCAATACACAACAAGCCGGCCCAACGCGAAGACAATAAATAGTGGGGTGGTATGTCAAGGTGATGATGGGCTCCATTACTATGGAAGAGTCGAGGGTATATACGAGCTGAATTACGGGTTTCACAAAGGGCTAAATCCCGTCGTCTTCAAATGCCATTGGTTTGACCCACGTCGGGTGAGACGGGATCCTGAAATTGGGTTGGTCGAAGTTGAAAGGAACTCCGTTTATAAGGGAGAGGATGTGTACATCTTGGCAACCCAGGCCTTTCAAGTATTCTATCTCCCGTACGCGTGCAGAAACCCGACAAAACGTCTACATGGATGGGATGTTGTGGTGATGGTGCCTTCACGCAATAGGCCGCCCCCGCCAAACAAGGACGATTACCGCCGCGTAGACCCCTCAGCAACGAGTGTCGAGTTTTATCAGGAAGAAGGGCTCCCCGGCCATTTCACAATCGGCTTGCCGACTATCGATGACATGGTCGTAGACGATGAACAAGAAGACGCGGGCATGGATGGAGACAATGCGGAAGATGAAGCCGAGGATGTCCGTGCCCCGAAGACCTCGAGTTTGCTCGAGGCGTTCAAAGCGAGGATTGACCTCGATGCGGATGGACCACCTCCAGGTTTCATTGATGATTATTGGTTCGCCGAGCCAGATGACGATGAGGAGACACGCGGTCCAATCACGGATGGCGACACAGGCTACTGATCTATGTAGTAGTAATTGTGAGGCTAGCCTATTTGTAATAACTCCGTGTAATAGAGATTGTCTAGCTAGGTTATTTGTAAGAACTCCGTGCTATGTTTGAGAGAACTCTATGGTAGCTATTCACTAATTAATGTTCATCCTTTTGCATTATTTGTTGCTTTCATTAATGTTCATCTACTTATATTTCTGTTGCTTTCACTAATATTTATCTCTTTGCAATATTGCGTACTAATAAACCACTCTCTTCATTTGTGTTTGCAGGTGATTGAAGCATGCCGCCAAAAAAAGGGGTGGCGGTCTTAAAAAGAAGCTCAAGGACTTGGTAGGTGTAGGGACTTCGAGGCGGGGCCGAGCTACTACCCCCTCCTAGCCCCCTCCCTGTCGCTCCCACGAGGCGGCCGCGTAGGAAGAATGCGACGCGGGTACTCACTCCTAGTCCTAGCCCCCTCCCGCAGCCCGATGATGATGACGAGGAGGAGGACCAGGAGCACCACGGGGGTGGGGAGGACCAGGAGGAGGAGGTGGGTGGGGAGGACCAGGAGGAGGAGGGGGTGGGGAGGACCAGGAGGAGGAGGGGGACGAGGAGGACCTCTCGGAGGATGAGGGGTTGGGGAACTTAGTGTTCGATCCCGATCCAAGCCTAGAGTGGTGTGAGCCGGAGGATTACCAAGTACGTTCCAGCTTGTGGAGAGGCTGAGGCCACGTGGATAGGAAGCCATATCGGCGTGGGATAACACAACTCCTCGCTCGAAGAGCTGGCGCTACTGTGCACGTTGTTCTTGTGCCCTATGGAAGGAGGTACATGTTAATTTTTGGCACTTCGTTATCGCAATTTTGTCATTATCAAAATTATTATCACATACATATTGATGTTGTCGTTTCATGGTGCAGCTCGTTCCGCTTTGAAGACCCGACGCAGAGACCGCCACGTGGGTACTCGAACATCCTTGGGGGCCTACTTAGATGGTATTTCCCCGGGATAGTCAATCTCCCTACCGGTGGCCGCGACGTAGCTTGGAGGTGGGCGCACTACAGCCTCACGGAAGATCCTCTTGGCCGCGGCACCGCGGCGGATTTGGTTGTTGCCAAATTCCGGGTACGTGACTTTTGACTTCTTACCATTCATACACTCTCCTTGGTTCACAATAATTGCACTAATGCCCCTTGTTTTACCTATGTGCATGGTTGCAGAAATTCTTCAAGAGGGCCGAGGGCAAGGAGAATGCGTGCGATGATGTCCTACACCAGCTTGCAAGGAAGAGGGTGACCGGCATGCACTACGAGGCACGTATTCAATGCGTCCGCGACCGGCACGCCGACCGCTTCGTCCACATGAGTAAGGAGGACGCTCGCGACACGCTCATGCAGCCGTGGCGATACTTGCAGGTATTTGCATTTATGTGTTATTGATTTCTTTATCGCCATGTAGTTTATTTTACCATAATGGGTTTATCTTGTGCATGTAGAACCCTCCTCGTACGTCGGCAACGACGATAGGTGCTTTCGTGCGATGGTCATGTGGTGGACATGCCCCCGTACCTCAAGAAGCACGAGGAGGGCAAGAAGAAGCGGGCAGAGATGCGAGGTGGATCGCATATCCAAGGCAGCATCCCTATCTCTCTTCACCTGCAGAAGGAGGTGAGCAAATTAATGGTTCCTTCATTCTTTGAATTCATGTTATATATTTGTTAACTCCGCAAGGGTGTGTCACTTCACTCAATTACATGTTCTCTTTTGCAGGAAGTCAGGACAGGAGCGAAGCCTAACGTCTTTGCCGTGCTAAAGAAGATGAAGCAAAGGAAGACGCCTGATCCTGAGACGGGGTCCGTGTGGGTTAACCCGCAATCCGAGACCCGGTGCACGTCGTATGTCTCCAAGTTCAAGCAGAAGTACGGCGAGGAGGCCAATCCAGAGGCCGAGGACTTTGACCTCGAGGTCGCGGTGCTTGCGGGAGAAGGCTTGAAGCATGGCCGCCTATGGTTTGGTGACGGGTGCGTCGACCCAGCCGAGGGTTCCCTCTCTCCGCCGGATCCGTCGTGGTCGTAAGAGCGGCCAGCCCGAGGTAGAGCCCCGGCCACGGGCTTCGGATCTAGGCTGTCGAGCGGTTACGGGTATGTTCTTCCTCGGGTCTCTACATTTCCTTTACATGCTTTCCATTGAAATGTTAATGACATCGCGGCAACACAACGTAGGAGGAGATGGCAGCGAAGGAGCAGGCGGCCCAGGAGCACGCACGGAACATGGAGCGGCAGATTCTGGAGTACCAGCAGCAGCAGACACAGATGATGCAGCAGATGCAACAGCAGCAGCAGATGATGCAGCAGCAGCAGGCACAGATGAGCTGGCTGATGAGCCAGACGGCTCTGTCTTCTCCACCGGGGAGTCTTCCTCCTCCACCTTACTCCATGTGGATGCCGCCACCGCCCACTCAGACCCCGGGGACACCTATCACCGTCAACAACATGAACATCATCCGGAGCATGAACCTCGGTGAGTCCTCTTGTGCCCAACCCGCTACTTGTACTTGTTCAAGTGTTCAATATGCAAATGCAAATGCAAATGTTCATTCCATCAACCTTATAGATAATTATTCACAAGGCAATGACAATGAGGCCGGCGGAAGCGGAGGAGGACAATAAGGTTGATGGCATGGTCTTGATGGATTTGTGGACATTACACTTGTTATGGATTGTACTTGTACTTGATGTGTGTTGATGTATTTGTGGACATTGCACTTGTTATGCATAAACTATGTGTGCTCGATGTATTTGTGGTGTTGTTCATGTGTTTGGTGATGCTATGGTGAATATATATGTTGTATATGTTATATATATGTGAAATGCAATTTTGAAATGCAGGGATTAAAGAAAAACAGAAAAAAAATGAAAAAACCAGGGGCACTTTGCCGTGTGCATACACACGGCAAAGGCGCCACGTGGCGCAAGCCTGTAGACCTGGTATGCTGCTCCGGCGTGCCTGGAGGGAGTTTTGCCGTGCGTGGTGGGGCGTGGCCGCACGGCAAAGTGTGGCCGCACGGCAAATTGTTGCCGCACGGCAAAGGGTGGCCGCACGGCAAAGGATCTGCCGCACGGCAAAGAAAAGCCGCACGGCAACGAAGCGCACGCACGGCAACGATAGCTCGCACGGCAAAGCGGCTGCCGCACGGCAACGCAACGCCGCGCACGGAAAAGCCCTTTGCCGGGCAAGTTGGTCAGGCGCACGGCAATGTTGTCTTTGCCGTCGGGGACAATGCCGTGCAGACGTTGCCGTGCGTCGACGCACGGCAAAGCCTTTGCCGTGCAAAATAGGCTCTTTGCCGTGCGATCGGTCGCACGGCAACGCCTGTTTCTCCCGTAGTGCCTGCGAGTAAGAGGACTTGGTCTCCTAGGTCTTTCACCTCCAACCACTGGGCCTTGCCAAATTCCGCCTCGATTGCCCGCTGATCAGGCCTCCTTCTCCACCGCACCATGAGTAGCTTTTGCTTGTCGGCCGATACAACCAGGTAGTGGTTGGTAATCATAGCTGGCTGAGCCTCCATATCATGATAAGCGGTAGGAATCAGATGGTGGTTCATGTCTCCGTGGACGGTGAACAATTCATGGCAGAAGAGCTCTTCCCAACGGGAGATAGCAAAGAACTTTCTATCGTAAAACGCAATGTCCGTGTAGACATAGGCCAAGGGCTGGACGCGAAATAACCACACAATCCATTAACACTTTTCATACAATGAAACAAGCTCTACAACCGATGACAGCAAGAGTAAGAACTTAGGGCCAACATCCCTACTGGCCACAAACAAGTATACCTTTCTATCAATTATGACGTTTCAAAACTGTCCGAATATACATTCATTCTTCAGCTAAAAAAATCGTTGTCCTTGGTCAGGTATGGATTAAACTGTCCGAATACACATTCATTCTTCAGCTAAATAAATCATTGTCCTTGGCCAGGAACGGATTGCAAAAAGATTGGAAATAGATACCGTGAATCATACCATGACAAAATATTGATTGAACACTTTATCTTTACAGCAAGTTCAAAATTTTGGGCTATGGTGACTACAGGAACCAACGATCCAGGGAGTTCGCTCAGGAGGATGTGTTCTGTCCATAACTTTCCTGACAATTAGTATATTAGCACCTATATCTACCACTATGGCAATCAGTATATTAGCAACATATGACATATCGATCTACTACTACAAGAAGTAGTTCTAGCAGTTCCAGGGAAATATCTAGCTACCAAGAAGCAGCACTTGATTACTCTAATTTAAGTACCTCCATAATTATCGCAAGTACGTACTTCTGTTAGTTTACCTACCATGTCTACTGGGATTAATCAACCAGTGGCACTACTGTATTGCTCAAACCTCACGAACCAATGCATTCCTCCATATAAGGAACAAACAGATAGAGTTTACCAAAGAGATAAGCTACAGGTCCATATACTACCAGCAAATCATCCACCTCTTTATCAGTACAGAACAACATGTTCTATGGATGGTAAACTGTTATCCCTATAAGAAGCCTTTCCATCTCCAGCTACTCTACTATTGCCAACACAGTACTCCCCCTCTAGCCATCTATTTGACCATTACAACACCAGCCTACCATCGGCATGTTCAATATGAATTACAGAAATGACGTCTACACATTCACTCTTTGATATAAGACGCAGAAAATGCTATCTTAAAAAAATGGAAGTTTGATAAAATGGTACTTTCATCATTTATTCTTGATCTTACAATCATCATACGGGCGCAGCATGTCGCCGTGCCACAACTTCCTAGTACAATAATGATCACTCATGTAAACTTTGAGAAATGACTTGACAGAAACCTAGTACAAGAATAGCAATGATTTAAGAGAAGAAAATCCTACAAAGTCTTATAATAATAATCCAAGAGGTGATAGTAAATACTAGTAGCGAAATTAAAATGGCTAGCTACCTAGAGGTTTTCACTTGTAGGGAAGAACCATCCTGAAGTGCGAGTCTTGGTGCAGCGAGCTCGGCGGAGTGAAACTAGGCTAGTTTTGCCGCTGGCCATGTCATAGACGCAATACCTGGGAATATCTCTTTTCTTGAAGAGTGGCTGCGGCTCAAATGACGACCGTGCCCACTCGGTGCCTAGAACAAACACACGGTTACCTCCTCGGAACCTCGGGCCCCAATGCTCCGTCTGGCTCGCCGCAAATGCCATGGAGCAACTCCTGCCGAGGAAGATGACTTGGTCTCCTAGGTCTTTCACCTCCAGCCACCGGGCCTTGCCAAAATCCGCCTCGAACACCCACATATCTATTGCCCGCTGATCATCAGCCATCCTCCTTCTCCACCGCACCATGAGTAGCTTTTGCTTGTCGGCCGACACAACCAGGTAGCGGTTGGTAATGATAAACGGATGAGCCTCCATATCATGATCGACGGTAGGAATCAGATGGTGGATCATGTAATCTCGGTCGTCGGTGAATAATTCCAGACAGAAGAGCTCTTCCCGACGGGAGAGAGCGAAGAGCTTTCCATCGTAAAACACAATGTCCGTGTAGGCATGGGCCGGGGGCTGGAGGCCAAATGAGCACAGAATCAGAGAATCGCGAAGCTCCGCTGGACGGAAAGATGCTAGGTATGAGACCGGACGGAAGAAGCCGCGGCAAGGGTGTCGGAACAGGGCAAATACGAGATGAGACGAGCACAGGACTATCTTCATTTCCATGCCACTACCAGTGAATATGGAGGGCGGCTGCTCCCTAATTGCCCACACCATGGCCGTGGAGAAGTTGTAACATGGGAGCTCAATTGGATTGGAGGAGACAGGGGCTCGGAGGAAGCACCGGCCAGAACCCTTGTGGTAGTACAAGAGCCATCTGCCGAATGAGGCGCCGGCGCGGTAGCCCTTGGCTGCGGGGAAGCGGCGCACCTTGCCGTCGACGAGTCTCTGGTAGGTGCCGTGGTCGAGGTTGATGCACGGCACGGGTGGCGGCAGTGGTTTCTGCAGCCCTGCAGCGAGCCGCCACTGACTGGAGACGGCGGCGAAGCTGAGGCGATCTTCGTGGGACGGAAGACAGGAGAAGATGCGGCCGGCGATCTCCGGCGGCAGGTCCGGCCAAGGCGCCGTCGTCTGTGGCTTGCAGATGCAGCCACCCATGATCCCCGCGTCCAAGGAATGGGATGGGATCCACGAGGAGAACGTTGCTCACGTACCTAGATCTACGGCCGGATAGTTTGTTAGGGAATACAGCCTCGAAATTATGTGGAGGTTGGAGAGAAATCAGGACCCGTGATTCACTTAGGCAATAAGCCTTACGGGATTATGTGGCGGTGTGGTGGGAGCTGACGCCCCGAAAATCACGGCAACTGATTTTTTCTGAACCAATCCAGCGCCTCCACTTCATCCCGTAACATTTGTTCGTAAGACTAGTCACAATGCATAGTATCATATAGAAGTATCATGCGTATGATACTACTACATGTTACAATCTTCACAATGCATGGTATCATATACTAGTATCATAGTCTCTATATATTAATTGTTTTGTAGAATCTCAATGCAAATATATGTACAAGATTTACTTGACATTAATTTTTCTAGTACTATGTGCTATGATACAGTATCTACCTATGATACTAGTACCCTCTCTCTCATCCTTAATTACACGGCCACATCAGCATTTTGCATGCATGGAATGCATGATACTACCTATGATACTCCCATTAGAGCAAGTATAATAGAGTCCAGTCAGCTGACTATAAGACATTAAATAATCCCATATATTTTAGATGAGTTGGAGGAGAGAGAAGAGAAGAGAGAAGGGAGGTGGGCTACTATGCAATAGCCAGCTCTTGCACGTGCTCCTAGGCACCTTGTGAGAGTGAAAGGTGGGCCATATATTAGTAAAGTACTACATTCTTATAGCCAACTATTGTACATGTTAGCTATATGATGACTACAAATAATATGACATCTTGTTATAGCCAACAGTTGGCTATACTATTGGAATTGCTCTTATGGGTAGTCTAAGAAAACTTCCCGTAGGTCTAGTATTATTGCGTGATGAATAATGCTACACCTGTAATTTTTGGACGGGAAAGACTTACGGGATGATATGTCATCCCACGTGGAGGCTACGATCCGATGCGATGCTGCTGTGAAAATAGAAGGAAGTGGGCAGTAACTGCACCAGCAATTTATGGAAATAACAAATTTTTAGGTTTTGTCAAAAAAAAAATTAAAAAATTAAAAAAAATTAAGAAAAATAAAAATTGATAGGCTAATGTTTATTTATTTATTCACGATTATTATTACATCATTATTTTTGTTTATGAAAAAAAATATTTGAAATTCAAACAATAAAAAAATGTGACATCGACCAACATGTTAATAGGATTGATATGATACTAGTATCACATACATGTGCGCGTAGCACTTGGATGCGGGACGGAATGGAACTCGGAAGTTAAGCGTGCTAGAGGTGGAGTAGTGGGAGGATGGGTGACCGAGCGGGAAGTTTGACCACGAGTAAGTAATTTGACTAGAGATAAGTCTAGTTAGAGATAGAGACTAAGCTATGCAAATAACTAAAATAATAGAAATTCTGAAAAAAAATAGAAAAAAAAACGAAGTGAAAAAAATTTAGAAACCCAAATGAATTAAAAAGATTTAACGAAATAGCCTTTAGTCGCGGTTGGGGACACCAACCGCGACTAAAGGTCCTTCGCCCAGGCGCACGCTAGCCGCCCATGTGGACGGGCCTTTAGTCGCGGTTCGTAAGCAACCGCGACTAAAGGGGGGTCTTTAGTCGCGCTTAATTGGTCGCGGTTGCCCAACCGCGACTAATGGCAGTTGCGAACCGCGACTAAAGGTCATTTTTCTACCAGTGTGAAATCTGATTACACAACATGTAGCTATGTTTCTGAATTCTGATTACATGTAACATCTTTGCTGTGTTTCTAAATTCTACATGTTGAGATACATATCTTGTGTAATTATGTGTAGTCACTTGGATGCGGGACGGAATGGAACTCGGAAGTTAAGCGTGCTAGAGGTGGAGTAGTGGGAGGATGGGTGACCGAGCGGGAAGTTTGACCATGAGTAAGTAATTTGACTAGAGATAAGTGTAGTTAGAGATAGAGACTAAGCTATGCAAATAACTAAAATAATAGAAATTCTGAAAAAAATAGAAAAAAAAAACGAAGTGAAAAAAATAGAAACCAAAATGAATTAAAAAGATTTAACGAAATAGCCTTTAGTCGCGGTTGGGGACACCAACCGCGACTAAAGGTCCTTCGCCCAGGCGCACGCTAGCCGCCCATGTGGACGGGCCTTTAGTCGCGGTTCGTAAGCAACCGCGACTAAAGGGGGGGCCTTTAGTCGTGCTTAATTGGTCGCGGTTGCCCAACCGCGACTAATGGCAGTTGCGAACCGCGACTAAAGGCCATTTGTCTACCAGTGTGAAATCTGATTGCACAACATGTAGCTATGTTTCTGAATTCTGATTACATGTAACATCTTTGCTGTGTTTCTAAATTCTACATGTTGAGATACATATCTTGTGTAATTATGTGTAGTGATACATATCTTCTATATTTATGTTGGACCTGCCTCCTTTCTTGTATAGTCGAGGACGTGGCCTATATGTAACGGTATATGCACCAATCAATATATTGAGAGTTGCAATCCTTTTCCACATGTTATCAGACCTAAACCGATCCTAGCCGGCCGCCGCCAACCCTCCTCTCCCCCTCCCCCTCCCCCTCCCCACGTTGCGCCGCCCTCCCCCAAGCAGCACCGCCATGTCCTCCATCTCCAACACCAGCAACCCGTTCGCCTCCTCCTCCCCCTCCTCTGACCTCTCCGTCCCAACCCCGCCCACCTCCGCGCCGTGCCCATCACCGACCACATCCCCGTCAAGCTCTCCCTCACCGAGTCAAACTACCACGCCTGGAAAACCTACTACTACCTCCTCTTCCGCGAGTACAACCTTCGGATCATGTTGATGGCACAGCCGACCTCCTCTCCAGCGACTCTGACTGGATGGCGATTGACGCCACCATCATCCGATGGCTCTTCCTCACCATCTCGCCGGACATCTTCAAGACCGTCGTTCGCGAGGGCGATGACGCTCGCATGGTGTGGCTGAAGATCAACGGCATCTTCACTAACAACAAACTTCAACACGTTGTTTACTTGCAGCAGGAGTTCTTCGGCACGCCCCAGAGCGATCAGACCATGGACGCCTATTGCATGCGTCTCAAGGCCATCTCCGACGAGCTGCAGGACCTCGGGTTCCGCATCAGCGACGAGCTCATCCTCTCCACCCTCACCGCCGGCCTCAACGAGGACCTCGGCAACGCCGCCTCCAACCTCACCCTCATGGCCAACCGTACCTTCGAGCGGGCGGTCGACTACCTCAAGCTTGAGGAACATCGGCTGAAAGGAGTTCGCGCCGCGCGCCGTCCACTCCGCGCTTGCCGCCGGGATCTCCCGGCCCTGGCACCTGCGGCGCCGTTCAACAGCAGGGAGGAGGTGGCGGTGGCCGCAACCGCCGTCGTGGCCGCAGCGCGGAGGCGGCCGCTACAATAGCGGCAACGGAGGAGGTGGTTCGCGCCCTGGCTACCCGCAGCCCACGCCGCCATGGAGCGGGGGTCACAACCCTTGGACGGGGGTCGTGCACGCCTACACCATGCCGGTGCCTCGCCGCTGTCCCCGGTGTCCTTGGTCCGCGCCCGCACCAGGCCCTCTTTGCCGCGCTGCAGCCGGCCCCCGGCGGCCTGCCCTACGCTCCCTCTCCAGCCCCGACGGCTCCCTGGGATCCTGCTCTCTACACCGCCCTTCAGTACGCGCCCCCGCCGGGCTCCTACCACGGTGGCGGCGAATGGTTCATGGACACCGGTGCCTCCGCTCACATGGCCGCTCACCCGGGTAACCTCTCCACTTCATCTCCGACTTTTACACATTCCTGCATCATCGTCGGTAATCGGTCTCTGGTCTCCCCATCTCTCACATTGGTTTCACTAATTTCCCTTCTACCTCTAAACCTTTGTCTCGCAATAATGTCGTAGTCCCCCCCATCTTATTTAGAATTTATTCTCCATTAAAACTCTCTCCTGTGATAATTGCAGTAATCGTGGAATTTGATGAGTTTGGTTTTTACGTAAAGAACGCCCGTACCGGATAGTTCTGCACCGATGTGAGAGTCCCGGCGACATGTACCCTGTCCAGCCATCCCCTTCATTGTGCGCTGCACCCAGGGCCCACTCCGCCGGCGTCGACCTCTGGCATGCCCGTCTCAGCCACCCTAACTCCGCCTCGCTCCGCCAAATAATGAGGGGATTTTCCTTCTCTTGTAATAAAATGGCTGCTAATTCTTGTGACGCATGTCGTGTGGGCAAACATGTTCGGCTCCCTTTTAATAGTTCATCCACAGTTGCGTCTTTTCCGTTTCAACTTATTCACAGTGATGTATGGATGTCTCCTATTCCTAGTAATATTGGTTTTCTTTACTATCTTGTGATTTTAGATGATTTTTCTCACTTTGTGTGGACTTTTCCCCTTCGTAGGAAATCAGATGTCGCCTCGACTCTCACCGCCTTCTACGCCTACGTCTCCACCCAGTTTGGCCGCCCCATTCATGCCCTCCAAACTGACAACGGCAAGGAATTCGACAATGCCACCATCCTTGCCCTCCTTTCCTCTCACGGCACCATCTTCCGCCTCACTTGCCCCTACACCTCCCGGTAGAATGGTAGAGCCGAGCGCATCCTTCGCAACCTTAACCACATTGTCCGCACTCTCCTATTTCACGCCCATGTTCCACCCTCCTTCTGGCCGGACGCCTTAGCCACCGCCACCCTTCTTATTAACCTACGCCCGTGTCACCCCCGCTTGAACTACACACCCCACCATCTCATCTTCGTCTCCCCACCATCCTACGATGGTCTTCGCATTTTTGGCTACCGCTGCTACCCTAGCACCGTCGCCACCGCCCCTCACAAACTCGCCCCTCGCTCCATCCCGTGTGTCTTCCTCGGTTACCTGGATGACACAAAAGGCTACCGCCGCTATGATCCGGTCTCCCATCGCGTCATCACCTCCCGGAACGTGTACTTTGACGAGCATTGTTTCCCATTTGCATAGGATCAGGTGACGCTTTCTCCCTCCACCGCGGTTGATGTCACGCGGCGTCGCGCTCGGGCTCTGGCAGAAAATTCTACCCCGGCAGCGCCCCCTGCGACGGCCTCGAGTTCCACCTCGGGCACCCCTCTGCCGCCTCCTGTGGCACCCTCGAGCCCTGCCTCGGGCGTCGCTAGACCGACTCCACCCGCGTCGCCCTCGAGGCCTGCCTCGGGCGCCGCTTTGTTGACCCCAACATCGACCGTGTCGCCCTCGAGCCTTGCCTCGGGCGGCTGCCGCATCGACCCCGACATCGACCGCCTCGCCCTCGAGCCTTGTCTCGGGCGCCGCCGCGTCGGCCACATCACCCTCGAGCTCCGGCTCGGGCGACGCCTCTATGGAAGCGCCACCACCACCTCCGCCCACCCGTTGTGGGGCCCATCACCCGCGCGCGTGCGGGTATCTCTCGTTCGAGCACCCGGTACCCTCCCGGACGAGTACGCCTGCCCTGCGTCGACCTCCACTTCGTCGACCTCCGCGCTGTCCCCGCTGCCGGCCTGCGCCGGGCAGCTCTCCGCGACCCTCACTGGTTCACCGCCATGCAGGGGGAGTTTGATGCCCTGCAGCGGAATCAGACTTGGCAGCTCGTTCCGCGCCCCTGCCACGCCAACGTCATCACCGGGAAGTGGGTCTTCAAGCACAAGTTCCATCCGGACGGCACTCTCGACCGTCATAAGGCCCGCTGGGTGGTTCACGGCTTCCCCCGGCGCGCTGGTGTTGACTTCACCGACACCTTCGCCCCGGTTGTCAAACCCGGGACGATTCACACCATGCTTCAGCTTGCGGCCTCTCGCGCCTGGCCGGTACATCACATGGACGTCTCCAACGCCTTCCTCCACGGTCACCTTGAGGAGCAGGTCTTCTGTCAGCAGCCTACCGGCTTCATCGACAGCGCCCACCCCGACCACGTGTGCCTGCTCTCGCGCTAATTATATGGGCTCAAGCAGGCACCCCGCGCCTGGTACCAACGCATATGATCGTTTCTTCATCAGCTCGGCTTCCGCTCCACTCACTCCGATGCATCGATGTTTGTGTACCGCCAGGGCTCCTGTTGGAGATATGCCCAGGTGGCAATGATAAAATGGTTATTATTATATCTTTGTGTTTATGATAAATGTTTGCATCCCATTCTATAATTGTATTAACTGAAACATTGATACATGTGTGTTATGTAAACAACAAGGAGTCCCTAGTAAGCCTCTTGTATAACTAGCTTGTTAATTAATAGATGATCATGGTTTCGTGATCATGAACATTGGATGTTGTTAATAACAAGGTTATGTCATTGGGTGAATGATATAATGGACACACACCCAAATAAGCGTAACATAAGATCAAGTCATTAAGTTCATCTTGCTATAAGCTTTCGATACATAGTTACCTAGTCCTTCGACCATGAGATCATGTAAATCACTTACACCGGAAGGATGTGATGACCCACAAGTATAGGGGGTATATCCTAGTATCTTCGATAAGTAAGAATGTCGATCCCAACGAGGAGCAGAAGGTGTTGACAGGCAGCTTTGATGAAGGATTCACTGTAAATGCTCACAGACAAGTATTCAGGGGTTTTGATGTAACAGATGAATAAAGTACAAGTAAGTAAAATGCGAGAGAAATAATTGCAGCGAGTGGCCCAATCCTTTTTAGCACAAAGGACAAGCCGGTTTGTTTACTTATATTGACCAAACGTTCTCGAGGACACACGGGATTTTAGTCTAGTGCTTTCGCTACATACAGTTGATTAATCTTCATTGTTTTGATAAGTGTTGTGTGGGTGAACCTATGCTAATGTACCGCCCTTCCTAGGACTAATACATACTTGTGATTATACCCCTTGCAAGCATCCGCAACTACAAGAAAGTAATTAAGATAAATCTAACCACGACCTTAAACTCGAGATCCTGCGATCCCTCTCGCATCGATATACCAACGGGGGTTTAGGTTTCTGTCACTCCGGCAACCCCGCAATTGGCAAACGAGTACAAGATGCATTCCCTAGGCCCATAAATGGTGAAGTGTCGTGTAGTCGACGTTCACACGACACCACTAGAAGAATAACACCACAACTTAAATATCATAACATTGAATATTACTCAACCATAGTTCACTACTAACATTTAGACTTCACCCATGTCCTCAAGAACTAAACGAACTACTCACGAGACATCATATGGAACATGATCAGAGGTGATATGATGATGAATAACAATCTGAACATAGACCTTGGTTCAATGGTTTCACTCAATAGCATCAACAACAAGTAGAAATCGATATCGGGAGAGTTTCCCCTATCAAACAATCAAGATCAAACCCAAATTGCTACAGCGGTGACGATGTCCAGCGGTGGAGATGGCGGTGATGATGATGGAGATGATGTTGATGGTGATGGAGATGATGTCCAGCTCGATGGCGGTGACGATGGCGTCGATTTCCCCCTCCGGGAGGAATTTCCCCGGCGGATTCCTGCCCGCCGGAGAGCTCTTTCTCTCCGGTGTTCTCCGCCCCGCGAGGGCGGCTGTAACCCTTCGTGAGGATTCCTCGTGGCTTAGGTCTTCGGGACGAAGGGTTTCGCGAAGAAAAGGAGGCGAAAGAGGCCGAGGGGCCCCACACCACATGGTGGCGCGGCCGGAGCCATGGGCCGCGCCACCCTATGGTGTGGGCCCACCTTGGGTCCAGCTGGCTCCCCTTCCGGCTTCCTTCGTCATCTGGAAAAATAGGATTTTTGGTAAAACTTCCTTCCACGAGTTGATCTTCCGAAATATTGCATCCTGACGGTGCTTTTTCCAGCAGAATCCACGGCTCCGGTGCTCGATCCCCAAATAATCATGAAACATGCAAAATAGATGAAATAACATAAGTATTGTGTCCCAATATGAAATATATCAATGAATAACAGCAAATTATGATATAAAATAGTGATGCAAATTGGACGTATCAACTCCCCCAAGCTTAGACTTCGCTTGTCCCAAGCGAAGCGAACTCGATAAACGGGACCACATGTTTATGGAGTGAAGAGTCGATAAATAAAATACGGACAAGAAGCATCATATTCATTCACACAAGACATTATAGTAAACAATTTCCTCATATAACTCAGCTTGAAACAAGTATAAGGTAATCACAAATAAAGGTGCATAAGAAATCATAATTGGTGATGGAAAACTTTGTTCTTGGTCAGAGAACAGTTAACAGATTATACTTATCTATTGAGCAGCGCTCTCATATTAAAGCTTATGGTAAACTTGCATACTCAATCATATTAATCATTGATGACTTTCAAAGCCATATTCATTCAGGGTAAAACTTGTACTAAACAAGAAAGAGTAAAGACATGATGAAGCAAATCACAATATAATAATTTGATCACAACAACTCAAATGCTTGCTTCAGATGGAGGGAAATAGGTTTACTAACTCAACATAAAGTAAAAGACAGGCCCTTCGCAGAGGGAAGCAGGGATTTAATCATGTGCTAGAGCTTTTCAGTTTTGAAATCATATAAAGAGAATAAAAGTAAAGTTTTGAGAGGTGTTTGTTGTTGTCAACGACTGGTAGCAGGTACTCTAACCCCCTTTCCAAACGAGACCTCCAAAGAGCGGCTCCCATGAAGGACGTTACCTCTACCAGGCAAGGTAGATCATCCCTCTTCTCTTTGTTTACACATGTACTTTAGTTTATTTAAGGATGACACTCCCCCAACCTTTGCTTACACAAGCCATGGCTAACCGAATCCTCGGGTGCCTTCCAACAATCTCATACCATGGAGGAGTGTCTATTGCAAAATTAAGTTGCTTACTTGATGAATCGGGGCAAAACATGTGAAGAGAATTATTAATGAAAGTTGATTAATTGGGAGCTGGGAACCCAGTTGCCGGCTCTTATTGCAAAATTATAGGATAAGTGGATGAAGCCACTAGTCCATTAGTGGAGGCTGCCTAACAAGGCTGAAAGATAAAACACCACATACTTCCTCATGAGCTATAAAACATTGACACAAATAAGAAGTAATAAGTTTTGAATTGTTTAAAGGTAGCACATGAAGTATTTACTTGGAATGGCGAGAAAATACCATGCGGTAGGTAGATATGGTGGACACAATTGGCATAGGTTTGGGTTCAGGTTTGGATGCACGAGAAGTATTCCCTCTCAGTACAAGTCTTTGGCTAGCAAGGTTAAATAGCAAGCATATGAGTTGAGGGGAAACAAACAAATATACATGTGATAGAAACAATCATGCATCTTACTTGTAAGCACAAACAGTTTTAACTTTTAGAATACTAAGCTAAGAACCGGTAAGAAAGATAATAACATCTTCTACATTTGTTTCCTCTATTCTTCTTAAACTCAAAGTGTTGTTACTATTGACCATTGCTAAGTTTGCCAAAACCAAATAAATTTACTTAATGCTCCCAAAGTGGTACCAATACTAAAATCAAGATCAATCATATAGTAGAAATTGCAAACTAAAATAAGGTGTGCAATATGTAAATGATAAGACTTCTCATTAATATTCCATAACGATAACTCACACCAAGGGATACATAGACAAACTAAAGGAGAGATACTTCCACACTGCAACCCATCTCATACGATAACTTCCCTACTCATGATATGACACTAATTGATAGTAAAAAGTAAAAGGTAATGATAATGTGATACCGCGGTACTCCCCCAAGCTTGGAATAAACCAAGGGGATGCCAATACCGATGATGGATTACTCCTTTGGTGATGGCGATGATGAATCCCTCATGCGTTTCTTACAGATCTCCTTCAGCTTCAGTTTTTCAGCTTGGCAGATCTGCACTAAGTCTCGAAGAGATTCATTGTTATCTGAAGTCGGCGATGGCGAACCTGTGACGGGCATCAAGTAATATCCCAGCATTCTACGGAGTCGGCAATTCTCCTCCCTGAGTATCTCCACTTCTCTTCTTAGAGCCGGTATTGACCACAAAACTCATCGGTAGTCCGTAGAGCTTCTTCCGAGTCGCGGGGAAAGAGTCGAGGCCAAGAGCGAGGGGTAAAGGTCCCGCAAGTTATGAGAGAAAGAACGTCGAGTATCAACAGATCCCACCAAGACTTGCTTACTCCCCACAGCTTGTTGCTCTTGTTTTGACGACACCCTTTTCACTTCTTCCTTCGAAGGCCCTTTGCCCTTGTTGTCGGAGGCCATGGTGCTCCTAGATTGAAAATAGATCCTGGCAAAAACAGCTCGAAACAAAACACGTCGAGAAAACGATATACGGACCTCCAGGGGTCCGGGGGATTTTATAGTAAAAAATTTCAGAACAAACGGAAAGTACCAGGTCGAACCAGAGTCGGAAAGGGGCGACGAGGCGGTGCCACCATAGGGCGGCGCGGCCAGGCTGGGGCCCGCGCCGGCCTGTGGTGGCACACCCTCGTGCGTCCTTTCCACTCCGTTTCGATCTCGTAATTTTTCTTATTTTCCAAAAACAGCAAAAATATCGTTCGGAAAGTAAATCGCGAACTTTTCTTTACCGATCTTGTTACCTATTCAAAGTCGAGTTACGGCGGACTGTCAATTTGTCCTTTGATGAAAGCCTCACGGTGTTTCCACTTGAATAATATCAACATCAACATTATAAGAATCACACGAGATATAATGCTTGAGTCTTTGTCCATTCACCACTTGCGTAGCATTGCCTTGGAGAGAGCTAATTTTAATTGCTCACGAACGATACACCTCCTCAACAACATATGGTCCTTCCCATTTCGAGAGTAATTTCCTGCCAAAGAATCGAGACGAGACCGATACAATAGGACTTTATCCCCAATATTAAACTCTCTTTTGATGATCCTTCTATCATGCCATTTTTTAACTTTTTCTTTAAAGAGTTTAGCATTTTCATAAGCTTCACTTCTCCATTCATCTAGAGAACTTAATTGTAGCAACCTCTTATTACCGGTAAGTTTAGGATCTTTATTTAATTCTCTAACAGCCCGATAAGCTTTGTGTTCTAGTTCTAAAGGTAAATGACACGCTTTTCCGTAAACCATTTTATAAGGTGACATTCCCATGGGGTTTTTATAAGCGAGTTCTATAAGCCCATAGTGCGTCTTTCAATTTACTAGCCCAATTCTTTCTAGATTTATTAACGGTCTTACGCAAGATAGATTTAATTTCTCTATTTGATAATTCTACTTGACCACTACTTTGAGGGTGATAAGCGGAAGCAATTCTATGATTAATACCATACTTAGCAAGAGTTTTTCTAAAACCTCCATGAATAAAATGAGAACCTCCATCCATCATAATATATCTAGGTACTCCAAATCTAGGAAAAATAATATCTAAAAGCATTTTTAAAGAGGTCTCACCATCGGCACTTTTTGTAGGTATGGCTTCCACCCATTTAGTAACATAATCAACAGCAACAAGTATATGCGTGTTACCTTTTGAAGAGGGAAAAGGTCCCATGAAGTCAAATCCCCAACAATCAAACGGTTCAATAACAAGAGTATAATTCATAGGCATTTCATTGCGTCTGGAGATATTACCAACCCTTTGACATTCATCACAAGATAAAATAAACTTCCTTGCATCTTTGAAGAGAGTTGGCCAATAAAAACCTGATTGTAGAACCTTTTTCGCGGTTCTATCTCCGGCGTGATGTCCTCCATAAGCACTGACATGACATTTACTCAATATCTCTTGTTGTTCATATTCGGGAACACACCTTCGCAGAATACCATCCACTCCTTCTTTATATAAGTGTGGGTCATCCCAGAAATAATGCCTCAAGTCATAAAAGAATTTCCTCCTCTGCTGAGCTGAAAAGGTTGGAGGCAAGTACTTGGAAACAATAAAGTTAGCATAATCAGCATACCAAGGACTTATCTCGCGAGCTCACCTTGATTACAGCCAATTGTTCATTTGGAAAACTATCATTAACAGGAACAGGATCATAAGCAATATTTTCCAATCTAGACAAATTATCAAGCAACAGGATTATCAGCACCTTTCCTATCTACAATATGTAAATCAAATTCTTGCAAAAGAAGTACCCATCTAATAAGCCTCGGCTTAGCATCTTTCTTTGTCATAAGGTATCTAATTGCTGCATGATCAGTATGAATTGTAACTTTTGAATCAACAATATAAGATCTAAATTTATCACAAGCAAAGACTACAGCTAACAATTCTTTTTCAGTAGTAGCATAATTTCTTTGAGCAACATCAAGAGTTTTACTAGCATAATGAATAACATTTAATTTTTTATCTACTCGTTGTCCAAGAACAGGCGCCTACGAGCAAAATCACTAGCATCACACATAATTTCAAATGGTAAATTCCAATCGGGAGGTTCAACTATAGGAGCAGTTGTTAAGGCTTTCTTTAGAGTTTCAAAAGCTTCCTTACAATCATCATCAAAAACAAAAGGTACATCTTTTTGAAGAAGATTAGTAAGAGGCTTTGAAATCTTGGAGAAATCTTTAATAAATCTCCTATAAAACCCAGACATGACCAAGAACACTACGAATACCTTTAACATCCCTTGGATAGGGCATCTTCTCAATAGCTTCAACTTTGGCTCTATCAACTTCAATACCTCTCTCGGAAATTTTATGTCCCAATACAATTCCTTCATTAACCATAAAGTGGCATTTCTCCCAATTAAGAACAAGGTTAGTTTCTTCACATCTCTGCAAAACTTTATCAAGGTTTCGCAAGCAACTATCAAAAGAATTCCCGTAGACGGAAAAATCATCCATGAATACTTCCACAATACTCTCACAAAAGCCATGAAAAATAGCAGAAATGCATCTTTGAAAAGTAGCGAGGAGCATTACATAAACCAAAAGGCATACGCCTATAAGCATAAGTTCCATAGGGACAAGTAAAAGTGGTTTTCTCTTGATCTTTAGCTTTAACGACAATTTGCGAAAACCCGGAATAACCATCAAGAAAGCAAAAATGAGTATTTTTAGATAACCTTTCTAACATTTGATCAATAAATGGTAAAGGGTAATGATCTTTCTTAGTAACTTTATTAACTTTTCGATAATCAATGCACATTCTATACCCTACAACTACTCTTTGAGGTATGAGCTCATCATTATCATTAGGCACAACGATCATTCCTCCTTTCTTAGGAACGCAATGCACGGGACTAACCCATCTACTATCGAGCAATAGGATATATAATACCGGCTTCAAGAAGTCGTAATACCTCATTTCTTACCACATCCTTCATCTTGGGAATTAGACGACGCTGAGGTTCAACAACAGGCTTTGCATCATCTTCCATATTAATGGCGTGTTGGCAAATAGAGGGAGAAATCCCCTTCAAGTCATCAAGAGTATAGCCAATAGCACCTCGGTGTTTCTTTAATATTTGCAATAATCTTTCTTCTTCAAACTTTGTAAGCTTAGAACTAATAATAACAGGATATATTTTCTTATCATCAATATGAGCATATTTAAGATTATCAAGCAAAGGCTTTAAATCAAAAACAGGATCTTCCTTTGGTGGCGGTGTTGTACCCAAGTCTTCCACTGGTAAATCATGCTTGAGAATAGGTTGGCGAAGAAAAATCTCCTCAAGCTCATCTCTTTCTTTCCTAAAAACTTCACTCTCGCTATCCTCCAAATGTTGCTTGCAAAGGATTATTAGGAACAAGAACAATAGATGCACACTTGCTCCATTTTAAAATCATTACTAGGCAAATCAGCTTTATAAGGAGTTTTGGTAAATTTAGAGAAGTTAAACTCATAAGATTCACCAGCAAATTTAGTCAAAATTTTCTCTTTCTTGCAATCTATAATAGCTCCACAAGTATTTAGAAAAGGTCTACCAAAAATGATAGGACAATAATCACTAGCGACGAGAACCAAGTACCAAAAAGTCGGCGGGATATTTAATCTTACCACATAGAACTTCCACATCTCGAACAATACCAATTGGAGAAATAGTTTCTCTATTAGCCAGCTGAATAACCACATCAATATCTTCAAGTTCACAAGAATCAATTTCGTGCATAATCTCCATGTAAAGCTCATAAGGTATAGCACTAACACTTGCACCAATATCACATAAACCATAATAGCAATGATCACCAATTCTAACAGACATCATAGGAACACTAGCTTGTTTGGGTTTATTAGGATGTGAAACAATATTGGAAGCATCTTCACAGAAAATAATATGACCATCCTCCACATTTTCAGTCACAAGATCTTTAACTATTGCAAAGCGAGGTTCAACTTTTATTTGTTCTTCGGGTTCGATAGGTTTCTTTTCACTTTTATGAACCGCACTTTTTATAACAGTACTCTTTCATTTTAGCAGGAAAAGGAGTTTTTTCAATATAAGCTTCGGGAATAACACGATCGAGCAGTTTCAACTACAACACACTTATTAATAGATGAATCAGTTTTATCTTTATACAGTTCATGATACTTATCAAAATTCTTCTTAGGCAATTCATAATGAGAGGCAAAAGCTTTATAAAGGTTTGCAGCAACTTGAGAATCAAGACCATATATAGCACTCATATTACGAAATTTATCAGTATCCATAAAAGCTTCAATGCATTTATAATCATAAATTATACCTGATTCTCTATCCTTGTCGTTCTCCCAACCTTCGGTATTTTCTTGGATCCGATCAAGAAGGTCCCTTTTAAACTCTTCCTTATTGCGTGTAAAGGATCCGGAACAAGAAGTATCCGAGCAAGGTCTTGTCTTGAAAAGAAAGTCTTGCATAGAAATTATCAATAATAACATTACCGGGAAGCTCATGAATGGGGCATTTGAGCATTAAAGACTTCAATCTCCCCCAAGCTTGGGCAATACTCTCTCCATCATGAGGCCAGAAATTATATATGCGGTTCCGATCTTTGTGAATTTCACTTGGAGGATAAAATTTGGAGTAAAATAAAGGCACAATGTCCTCCCAATCAAGAGAATCACCATTCTTCAGCAATTTATACCAATGCGCCGCTTTACCAGACAGCGATATAGAGAATAGTTTCTTTCTAACTTCATTCATAGCAATACCTGCACATTTGAATAACCCGCATAATTCATGCAAAAACAGTAAATGATCACCGGGATGGACGGTTCCATCCCCTTCATAGCGGTTATCCATAACATGTTCAATAATTTTCATAGGTATTTTATATGGTATTACTTCCTCACCAGCGCCTCATCCACTACCGTTGCGGTAGTAGTAGATTTCCCAAATAGAAATCGAAGAGAAGATCTCTCCATAATGACTTATAGCGACGGGCAGAAATAAAATCAGCACAAACAGTAAAGGTTTTCCTTACCAATTCCGCTTACCAATAGCGCTTCACTCCCCGGCAACGGCGCCAGAAAATAGTCGTGATGACCCACAAGTATAGGGGGTATATCGTAGTATCTTCGATAAGTAAGAATGTCGATCCCAACGAGGAGCAGAAGGTGTTGACAAGCAGTTTTGATGAAGGATTCACTGTAATGCTCACAGATAAGTATTCAGGGGGGGGGTTTGATGTAATAGATGAATAAAGTACAAGTAAGTAAAATGCGAGAGAAATAATTGCAGCGAGTGGCCCAATCCTTTTTAGCACAAAGGACAAGCCGGTTTGTTTACTTATAATGACCAAACGTTCTCGAGGACACACGGGATTTTAGTCTAGTGCTTTCGCTACATACGGTTGATTAATCTTCATTGTTTTGATAAGTGTTGTGTGGGTGAACCTATGCTAATGTACCGCCCTTCCTAGGACTAATACATACTTGTGATTATACCCCTTGCAAGCATCCGCAACTACAAGAAAGTAATTAAGATAAATCTAACCACGGCCTTAAACTACGAGATCCTGCGATCCCTCCTGCATCGATATACCAACGGGGGTTTAGGTTTCGTCACTCCGGCAACCCCGCAATTGGCAAACGAGTACAAGATGCATTCCCCTAGGCCCATAAATGGTGAAGTGTCGTGTAGTCGACGTTCACACGACACCACTAGAAGAATAACACCACAACTTAAATATCATAACATTGAATATTACTCAACCATAGTTCACTACTAACATTTAGACTTCACCCATGTCCTCAAGAACTAAACGAACTACTCACGAGACATCATATGGAACATGATCAGAGGTGATATGATGATGAATAACAATCTGAACATAGACCTTGGTTCAATAGTTTGACTCAATAGCATCAACAACAAGTAGAAATCAGTATCGGGAGAGTTTCCCCTATCAAACAATCAAGATCAAACCCAAATTGCTACAGCGGTGACGATGTCCAGCGGTGGAGATGGCGGTGATGATGATGGAGATGATGTTGATGGTGATGGAGATGATGTCCAGCTCGATGGCGGTGACGATGGCGTCGATTTCCCCCTCCGGGAGGGAATTTCCCCGGCGGATTCCTGCCCGCCGGAGAGCTCTTTTCTCTCTGGTGTTCTCCGCCCCGCAGAGAGGATTCCTCTGTGGCTTAGGTCTTCGGGACGAAGGGTTTCGCGAAGAAAAGGAGGCGAAAGAGGCCGAGGGGCCCCACACCACATGGTGGCGCGGCCAGGCCATGGGCCGTGCCACCCTATGGTGTGGGCCCACCTTGGGTCCAGCTGGCTCCCCCTTCTGGCTTCCTTCGTCATCTGGAAAAATAGGAATTTTTGGTAAAACTTCCTTCCAGAGTTGATCTTCCGAAATATTGCATCCTGACGGTGCTTTTTCCAGCAGAATCCTGGCTCCGGTGCTCGATCCCCAAATAATCATGAAACATGCAAAATAGATGAAATAACATAAGTATTGTGTCCCAATATGAAATATATCAATGAATAACAGAAAATTATGATATAAAATAGTGATGCAAATTGGACGTATCAGGATGCTTTGATTACATCAAACTCCATTGCGTAATTGGGTGATTATAAAAATGGGATTAAGTATTTGGAAAGTATGTGTTGAGGCATATGGATCAAGAGTGGAATTTGTCCATCCCGATGATGGATAGATATACTCTGGGCCCTCTCGGTGGAATGTCGTCTAATTAGCTTGCAAGCATGTGACTAGGTCACAAGAGATGACATACCACGGTACGAGTAAAGAGTACTTGTCGGTAACGAGGTTGAACTAGGTATGCAGATACTGATGATCGAACCTCGGACAAGTAAAGTATCGCGTGACAAAGGGAATCGGTATCATATGTTAATGGTTCAATCGGTCACTGAGTTATCGCTGAATGTGTGGGAGCCATTATGGATCTCCAGGTCCCGCTATTGGTTATTGGTCGGAGAGGAGTCTCGATCATGTCCGCATAGTTCACGAACCGTAGGGTAAAGCGCTTAAGGTTCGATGTTGTATAGTAACTTCGGAATATGGGATAGAGACCGAATGTTTTTCAGAGTCGTGGGTGGGATCCAGGAAAAGTTTCGGTGTTTTGACCGGAGTTTCTAGAAGGTTCTAGAGGGCCACCGGTGGGCCCACCACCCCAGGAGGGGCCACATGGGCTGAGGGAATGTTGCGGGGCCCTCATGGGCCAGCTGCAGCAGGACCAAGAGGCCCATCCGGCCAGCCCCAAAGAGATAAGATGTCTTATGCATAACCCATATGAATTATTACTACCGTTGACAAAATTGATTCTATGATTTCAAAATAAAAAGCTCTAGCACAAGAGTAATCTCTGCTTCCCTCTGCGAAGGGCCCTTTCTTTTACTTTATGTTGAGTCGGTTTACCTACTTCTTTCTATCCTAGAAGCAAACACTTGTGTCAACTGTGTGCATTGATTCCTACATACTTGCTTATTTGCATTCATCATATTACTTTGTGTTGACAATTATCCATGAGATAAACATGTTGAAGTTGAAAGCAACTGCTGAAACTTATATCTTCCTTTGTGTTGCTTCAAAACCTTCTACTAAGAATTTATTGCTTTATGAGTTAACTCCTATGCAAGACATATTGATGCTTGTCTTCAAAGTACTATTCATGAAAAGTCTTTGCTATATGATCAGTTGTTTAGTCATTATCTTTACCATTGCTTTGAATCACTTCATTCATCTCATATGCTTTACAATAGTATTGATCAAGATTATGATAGCAGCATGTCACTTCAGAAATTATCCTTGTTATCGTTTACCTACTCGAGGGCGAGTAGGAACTAAGCTTGGGGATGCTTGATACGTCTCAAACGTATCTATAATTTCTTATGTTCCATGATAGTTTTATGACAATACTCACATGTTTTACATACACTTTATATCATTTTGATGCATTTTCCGGCACTAACCTATTAACAAGATGCCGGAGCGCCAGTTCCTGTTTTCTGCTGTTTTTGGTTTCAGAAATCTTACACAGGAAATATTCTCGGAATTGGACGAAACAAAAGCCCACGGTCTTATTTTCCACGTAGCTTTCCAAAACACCGAAGGGGATACAGAGAGGGGCCAAGATGGCCCCACACCCTAGGGCGGCGCGACCAAGGAGGGGGGCGCGCCGGCCTGTGGGGTGGGCCCCTCGGCCGCCTCCCGACTCTTCCCTTTCGCCTATAAAAACTCTCCGTCGCGAAAACCCTAGTACCGAGAGCCACGATACGAGAAAAGTTACTGTGACGCCGTCGCCGCCAATCCCATCTAGGGGGATTCTGGAGATCGCCTCTGGCACCCTGCCGGAGAGGGGAATCATCACCGGAGGGCTCTACATCATCATGCCCGCCTCCGGATTGATGCGTGAGTAGTTCATCCTTGGACTATGGGTCCATAGCAGTAGCTAGATGGTTGTCTTCTCCTCTTGTGCTATCATGTTTAGATCTTGTGAGCTTCCTAACAAGATCAAGATCGTCTATTTGTAATACTACATGTTGTGTTTGTTGGGATCCGATGAATATGGAATACTATGTCAAGTTGATTATTGATCTATCATATATGTGTTGTTTATGATCTTTCATGCTCTCCGTTGCTAGTATAGGCTCTGGCCAAGTTGATACTTGTGACTCCAAGAGGGAGTATTTGTGCTCGATAGTGGGTTCATGCCTCCATTGAATCTAGGACAGTGACAGAAAGTTCTAAGGTTGTGGATGTGCTGTTGCCACTAGGGATAAAACATCGATGCTTTGTCTAAGGATATTTGTGTTGATTACATTATGCACCATACTTAATGCAATTGTCTGTTGTTTGCAACTTAATACTGGAAGGGGTGCGGATGGTAACCCGAAGGTGGACTTTTTAGGCATAGATGCATGCTAGATAGCGGTCTATGTAGTTTGTCGTAATGCCCTAAATAAATCTCATAGTAGTCATCATGATATGTATGTGCATTGTTATGCCCTCTCTATTTGTCAATTCCCAACTGTAATTTGTTCACCCAACATGCTATTTATCTTATTGGAGAGACACCACTAGTGAACTGTGGGCCCCGGTCCATTCTTTTACATCTGAAATACAATCAACTGCAATCTCTGTTCTCTGTTGTTCTTCACAAGCAAACATCATTCTCCACACCATACGTTTAATCCTTTTTTTGCAGCAAGCCGGTGAGATTGACAACCTCACTGTTAAGTTGGGGCAAAGCATTTTGATTGTGTTGTGCAGGTTCCACGTTGGCGCCGGAATCCCTGGTGTTGCGCCGCACTACACTCCTCCACCAACAACCTTCACGTGGCCTTCATCTCCTACTGGTTCGATAACCTTGGTTTCTTGCGAGGGAAAACTTGCTGTTGTACGCATCACACCTTCCTCTTGGGGTTCCCAACGGACGTGTGCTTCACGCGTTATCAAGCTCTTTTTCTGGCGCCGTTGCCGGGGAGATCAAGACACGCTGCAAGGGGAGTCTCTCACATCCAATCTCTTTACTTTGTTTATTGTCTTGCTTTACTTTACTTTACTTTATTTTCTATTTTGTTTGCTTTCCTTATATCAAAAATACAAAAAAATTAGTTACTTGCATTTACTTTATTTTATTTTTTTGTCTTGTTTGCTTTCTTTATATCAAAAACACAAAAAAATTAGTTACTAGTTTTACTTTAATTCTGTTCTGCTTAGTTTATTTTTATTACTGTTAAAATGAATACTCCTGAGAACACTAAGTTGTGTGATTTCACTAGCACCAATAATAATGATTTTATATGCACTCCTATTGCTCCACCTGCTACTACAACAGAATTTTATGAAATTAAACCTGCTTTACTAAATCTTGTTATGAGAGAGCAATTTTCCGGTGTTAGTTCCGATGATGCTTGCTGCCCATCTTAATAATTTTGTTGAACTTTGTGAAATGCAAAAGTATAAGGATGTAGATGGAGACATTATAAAATTGAAATTGTTTCCTTTCTCCTTAAGAGGAAGAGCTAAAGATTGGTTGCTATCTTTGCCTAAGAATAGTATTGATTCATGGACTAAATGTAAAGATGCTTTCATTGGTAGATATTATCCTCCTGCTAAAATTATATCTTTGAGAAGTAGCATAATGAATTTTAAGCAATTGGATAATGAACATGTTGCTCAAGCATGGGAAAGAATGAAATCTTTGGTAAAGAATTGCCCTACCCATGGACTAACTACTTGGATGATCATCCAAACCTTCTATGCAGGATTAAATTTTTCTTCACGGAACCTATTGGATTCAGCTGCTGGAGGTACTTTTATGTCCATCACTTTGGGTGCTACAACAAAGCTTCTTGATAATATGATGATCAATTACTCTGAATGGCACACTGAAAGGACTCCGCAAGGTAAAAATGTAAATTCTGTTGAAGAAACCTCCTCCTTGAATGATAAGATTGATGTGATTATGTCTATGCGTGTTAATGGTAGATCGAATGTTGATCCTAATAATGTTCCTTTAGCTTCATTGGTTGCCCAAGAAGAACGTGTTGATGTGAACTTCATTAAAAATAATAATTTCAACAATAATGCTTATAGGAATAATTCTGGAAACAACTATAGGCCATATCCTTGTAATACTGGTAATGGTTATGGTAATTCTTATGGTAATTCTTACAACAATAGTAGGAGTGTACCCTATGGTCTTGAAGTCATGCTTAAAGAATTCATTAGTACACAAACTGCTTTTAACAAATCTGTTGAAGAAAAGCTTGGTAAAATTGATGTTCTTGCTTCTAAGGTTGATAGTCTTGCTGCTGATGTTGATCTTTTAAAATTGAAAGTTATGCCTAATGAAGATAAAGATGTTAAGTCATTTTCTACAGCAAACGCCATACAAGTTCGAATTAATGAAAATATTAGATTGATGGCTGAATTGCATGCTAGGTGGGAAAGAAAAGGAAAACTAGTTAAAGAGAATAATGTAGCTAAAGTTTGGACTATTACCACCACTAGTAATGATGATGCTTCACATGTTGCTAAACCTCCTACTATCAATGGTAAAATAATTGGTGTTGGCAATGTTTCTACTCCTAGTGCAAAGCGTGCAAAATTGCCTGAAACTGCTGAAACTGCTTGTGATAAAAGTGCTGAAATTTTTCAGAATATTGGGGACACCGATCCCATTGCTTTAGATCATAATGGTTTAGATTTTGATGATTGTCATATCTCTGAAGTTATTAAGTTCTTGCAAAAACTTTCTAGAAGTCTGATGTCTACGGGTGCTTCTATTCTTGTAGACAGTGTTGGGCCTCCAAGAGCAGAGGTTTGTAGAACAGCAGCAAGTTTCCCTTAAGTGGATCACCCTAGGTTTATCGAACTCAGGGAGGAAGAGGTCAAAGATATCCCTCTCATGCAACCCTGCAACCACAAAGCAAGAAGTCTCTTGTGTCCCCAACACACCTAATAGGTGCACTAGTTCGGCAAAGAGATAGTGAAATACAAGTGGTATGAATGAATATGAGCAAGTAGTAACGGCGCCGTAAAAGTGCTTGCTGGCGTGTGGTTGATGGTGGTAATATTGCAGGAAGTAAAGATGCAGTAAAACAAGTAAACAAGCAGCAGTGAGCGGTATTTAGGAACAAGGCCTAGGGATCATACTTTCACTAGTGGACACTCTCAACATTGATCACATAATAGAATAAATAGATAGATGCTAGACTCTACACCCTCTTGTTGGATGATGAACACCACTAACTGTGTAGGATTACACGAACCCTCAATGCCGGAGTTAACAAGCTCCACAATATTCAATGTTCATGTTTAAATAACCTTAGAGTGCATGACGGATCAACATAACCAAACCAAGTACTAACATAGCATGCACACTTGTCACCTTCACACTACAAAAGGAGGAATAGATCACATCAATACTATCATAGCAATAGTTAACTTCATAATCTACAAGAGATCACAATCATAGCCTACACCAAGTACTACACGATGCACACACTCGTCACCATTACACCGTGCGGGAGGAATAAACTACTTTAATAACATCACTAGAGTAGCACACAGATAAATTGTGATACAAAACACATTGCAATCATAAAGGGATATAAATAAGCACTTCACTATGCCATTCATAACGATGAATAAGTATTCCGTGAAATATAGCCTAAGAGACCCACACGGTGCACACACTTGTCACCTTTACACACGTGGGACAAGGAGTCTCCGGAGATCACATAAGTAAAACCCACTTGACTAGCATAATGACATCTAGATTACAAGCATCATCATATGAATCTCAATCATGTAAGGCAGCTCATGAGATTATTGTATTGAAGCACATAGGAGAGAGATTAACCACATAGCTACCGGTACAGCCCCGAGCCTCGATGGAGAACTACTCCCTCCTCATGGGAGACAGCAGCGTTGATGGAGATGGCGGTGGTGTCGATGAAGGAGCCTTCCGGGGGCACTTCCCCGTCCCGGCGGCGTGCCGGAACAGAGAATCCTGTCCCCCAGATCTTGCCTTCGCGATGGCGGCGGCTCTGGAAGGTTTCTCGTACCGTGGCTTTTTTTCTCGATGTTTTAGGTCAGGGACCTTTATATAGGCGAAGAGGCGGCGTCAGAAGGTCAACGAGGCGACGACACAACAGGGGGCGCGGCCCCCCTTGGCCGCGCCGGCCTACCATCTGGTGGGCCTGTGGCCCCCCTCTGGCGACTCCCGGGTGTTCTGGAAGCTCCCGGGGTTTCTAAGATCTTCGGTGTTGATTTCGTCCGATTCCGAGAATATTTCCTTACTAGGATTTCTGAAACCAAAAACAGTAGAAAACAGGAACTGGCACTTCGGCATCTCGTCAATAGGTTAGTTCCGGAAAACGCATAATAATGACATAAAGTATGCATAAAACATGTAGATATCATCAATAATGTGGCATGGAACATAAGAAATTATCGATACGTCGGAGACGTATCAAATTCCTAATGCTAGTGCTATAAATTTGGCCTTTACAAAACATATTACAAATGCTCTCATTAAAGCTAGAGAAGAGAAATTAAAACTTGAAACTTCTATTCCTAGGAAGTTGGAAGATGGTTGGGAGACCATCATTAAAATGAGGTTCAATGATTTTGATTGTAATGATTTATGTGATCTTGGTGCAAGTATTTCTGTTATGCCTAAGAAAATCTATGGTATGCTTGACTTGCCACCATTGAAAAATTGTTATTTGGATGTTAATCTTGCTAATAGTTCTATAAAGAAACCTTTGGGGAGGATTAATAATGTTCACATTACGGTTAATAATAACCTTGTCCCCGTTGATTTTGTTGTCTTGGATATTGAATGCAATGCATCTTGTCCCATTATTTTGGGAAGACCGTTTCTTCGAACTGTTGGTGCTATTATTGATATGAAGGAAGGAAATATTAAATATCAATTCCCGCTCAAGAAAGGTATGGAACACTTTCCTTGAAAGAGCATGAAGTTACATTTTGATTCTATTATTAGAAAAAATTATGATGTTGATGCTTCATCGCTTGATAATACTTGAGTTACACTTTCTGCGCCTAGCTGAAAGGCGTTAAAGAAAAGCGCTTATGGAAGACAACCCATCATTTTATTTCTGTAATTTTTGTTTTATATTTGTGTCTTGGAAGTTGTTACTACTGATGCAACCTCTCCTTATCTTTACTTTATTGCATTGTTGTGCCAAGTAAAGTCTTTGATAGTAAGGTTGATACTAGATTTGGATTTCTGCGCAGAAACAGATTTCTTGCTGTCACAAATTTGAGTAGAACTCTCTGTAGGAAACTCACAAAAATCAGCGAAAATTCATGAGTGATCCTCAGATATGTACGCAACTTTCATTCAATTTGAGCTTCTTCATCTGAGCACGTTAAGTTCCCCTAAAAAATTCGTCTTTACGGACTGTTCTGTTTTGACAGATTCTGCCTTTTATTTCACATTGCCTCTTTTACTGTGTTGGATGGATTTCTTTGTTCCATTAACTTTCAGTAGCTTTGGGTGATGTCCAGAAGTGTTAGGAATGATTGTGTCCTATCTGAACATGTGAATTTTTGATTATGCACTAACCCTCTAATGAGTTTGTTTTGAGTTTGGTGTGGAGGAAGTTTTCAAGGATCAAGAGAGGAGGATGATACAATATGATTGACAAGGGATTAACTTGTCAATGCCTATGGATTATAGGCTAGGGTTTAGTTAGAAGTAGAGGGCAAGTAGATCTCGAAGGTTTCAGCCGAAAAGTACTCGACGGATATGAAAACTAGGGTTTGCAGACAATGATTCGATGATCTTCTCGTCCCCCGACCCCCCCTTTATATAGGTGGAGCCGAGGGATTCGTGCTATACAAGGATTACATAGTCCGGGACGGTTTCTAACTCATCCCGCCAGATTACAAATAACACTTCCTATTACAACTCTATCTTTTCCTTAAATACTTCTTGGGCTCTCGAGTCTTCTTATTCTTCGGGTAGTGGGCCTTCAATAAACCCCGGGTACTATATGAGGCAGGCCCATTTGGGATGCCTATGTCAGTAGCCCCCGAGATTTTGCTTGAATCATAGAGTCAGGGAAAATCTCCACTATTTATTTTTACTCGAAAGCTCTAACTTTCATACTCTTTCTCATAAAATTCTATATTGTACAGGGATATTGGTAGTTGGGGCTAGTTCATCCGACGGATCGGGTACTAGTTAAGCTGCTCTAGTGGCAATCCGCAAAAACCTACTTCAAAATCACGTCCCTGGACATGATTTCGGGATACTGGTGTAAACTTCGACGGTGCGCCGCTTAAGGTCTTACCATTCCGTCGAGTCCCGGTTAAATTTATCGAGTACCTAACGCGTCCGTTAGGATTTTTCTTCGTATCCGTTGATACGGATAAAAGTAGCAGAGCGCGAGTCTTCGGCGATGCCACGCCCGGCGAGAATAGGTCCGGGGTCTTACCTTCGCAATTTTGCGGCATTCAGAAATTGATCGCAACTTCGGCGTTACGAGAATATATTGTCGAGTGCTTTTCCGGCTGTTGGAATGGCACATTTTATTGAGTCAAATATGACTTATATTGCTTTCCCGATGGGAGTATATGGAGAGTTAATGATAACTCGAAATATACTATCTTGCTTGTTCTATTTTTCCTTTGTTAATTTCATCGGGCACGCGAACAGCGTTCCCGATGGGAGTAGCCCCGAGGCTACAGCCAAGAACTTGTGCTTGGTTGTAGGCTCAACATTTTAGTCCACCTTGTCACTATATTGCCATTATCTCCCGATATTCTTTCCTCCTTCTTCTCTCTTTCTTTCTTTTTTTTTTTTTATTTATTTATCGGGTGCGCGAACAGGCGCTCCGATGGGAGTAGCCCGAGGCTACGGCCAAGAACTTGTGCTTGATTGTAGGCTCAACATTTTCTATATTTGCCATTGTCGAAATTTTTCTTTCTTCGAAGTAGCCCCCGAGCATTTGGGCAAAAACTTGTTTCGACTAAAGGCTCCCGATGCATTCAAATAGCTTATCCTGTCGCCATTCTCCTTTCTCTTGTCGACATATTTTTCCTTGTCAAATTTCTTCAACTCTGTCAATGGTCGATTTTTTTCGCTTTGTGGGTCCATCGTTCCCACCATATTGACACGTCGTGGAAGTGGGGGACACACGTCCTCCGCTTTTTCTGGTGCACGTACGGTAACGCCTGTCCCAGTAAAAATACTTTTTTGCCCTTGTAACTAGAAGTTCGATTCTCGCCACACGATTTCCTCATCCAACGGTGCACTGCTTCACCCAATTCTTATATAAACCTATCTTCAACCTCCGTTCATCCCCTCGCTTGCGCCGCTCACCTGCTCCTCTTCGCAAATCTTCCTCTGTGCCCAATCTTCGCCGACCTCCCGCTCTCGCATACATTGCTCAAACCGCTTCCGTGGATGCCGCCGCGTGCACGTTTGACCCGCCACAGCACTCCAGAGTCCGCGATGGCCGCTGAAGATCTTGAGTGGGAGAGATCCAAGATCTCCAACCAAGACACCAACCTGATGAAAAGGCTTGGCCTGACGAAGAAGGAAGGCGCCATCCGCTTTCCCAGTGAAGAAAGCTATCCCAAGCCTCCAATGGAGTATCGGGTTAGTTTTGTTGACCATCTGATCCGCGGCCTTTCACCTCCAATTCATGATTTCCTCCGCGGCCTTCTTTTCGTTTATGGGATTCAGTTGCATCATCTGACCCCCAATTCCATCCTTCACATTTCTATTTTTATCACCCTTTGCGAATGCTTTCTTGGAGTCGCTCCTAATTGGGCTCTTTGGAAACGCATCTTCCGCCTCCGCCGCAATGGCTCCCACAACGTCACTTATAACATAGGTGGCGTTGTTATCTGTATTCGTATCGACGTCGATTATTTCGACGTCAAGTTTCCTCGATTCTTGTCCAAGGATGGCGCAAGAAGTGGCTTTACATTCACGAAGAAAGCGCCAACTCTGTTGAGCACAACATAGTTCCTTTCGACGGAAATGCCAAAATCCAACGTCGCCGTTCTTGGGATGCCGAAGCTTCTGAGGAAGAGAAAAAGGCGACAGAGGCGCTCATGTCTCGCATTCGCCAGCTTCAAAATACTCGAGGCGAGGAGCTATCCGGTGTTCAAATCACTTGCCTACTTCCTTAGGATTAGAGTGCAGCCTCTTCGAGGCTCGCAAAAATCCCCTTTGGACGTACTACGGTGAAAATGACGCCAACGGAATCTCCGGTGACCTTTCCACCAAGGACTTGGAGAAGTTAGTTCGAAGACTTTCTCGCCCGGGCAAAGATCCAGTTCCTTCTTCTTGTCGTGTGGAACCATACAGCTCCACCAATCCACTCCCCAAGGTATTTTGTCTTTCCGCGTTTTTATCTTGTTGCACCTTTTTTCTTGCATCTCATTGTACTGTCATGTCTTTACTGTTTCTTTGGTTTCTATTTTTTCAGGATCATCCTAGTATAGCTTCCCTTCCTCCTCTTCCTGAGGGTGGAGAGGTCGAAGAAATGACCATCGTTGCCGACGATACTCAGGGCTCTTCTGTTCCTGAAAGTGAAGTTGCGGGTTCTCACAAATCTGCGGCTTCTCATGAGAGAGAAGCTGAGTACGAGGCCGGTGAATCGGCCGAATCCCTTCCTCCTGCTTTGTTTCTCCGAAGAACAAAAGGAAAAGGACTGAAGTCGAGGATTCTGGCCTTTCTAAGGCTGGAGAAGTTGTTCCTTCTGATCCGAAGGCAGCTTATGATCCTTATTTTGAGTCCCTCATCAGCTCGTAAGTTAATTTTATCTCTCCTCCTCTTTTTGATGTACTCGAAAGATTTAACTCTGTCTTGCTTTTTGTACTGTCGATTTTTTTTACTAGTGATGAGGAAGAAGTACCGATTCATCGACGTGGCTCCTCGGACCGGCACGTCACGTACTGTGCTTGTTTCAGACACGTTAGTTGAAGGAGATGAAACATCGTCTCCCCAACAAAACGTCGTCACTACTACTCTACCGTCAAGCCCCCTTGTCCCTTCGCCAAAAAGGGCAAGGGTTGAAATGGTCGTTGAGCCTCCTCCTCAATTGGGCAGCTCTTCGTCGCGGCTCTTAGATGATGTGAGTTTATCGAGATCTATATTTCCTCTATTTTGCCTTTGCGGACCCTTACTCTTGTGATGCCGAAGTTTTTCCCATTCTTACTTTTTTCTTTGACAGCCTATGATCAAGGATCTCATCCGCATCGGGTCCCAATTTATTGGGTACCGCGAGTATGCCAGACGAGCCGAAGGTAACGACCGTTGTACTTGCTGTTTTTCCTTGAATTTTTACTCCTTCGCTTGTCGCTATTTTGAATCTTTCTTCTCTTTCTTTTCCTTTCTCAACGGAAAAACTTGCAGAGGCTAACAAACGTGCCGAGACACTTTCTCGGAATCTTGAGAAAAGTGAAACGGCTCGCAAGAAGGCTGAGCTTGCCGCTAGCGAAGCCAGAGCTGAAGCTGATGATGCCAAGGCAAAGGCTGCTAGTGTCGAAGGATTGCAGCAAAGGCTCAAAGATGCTGAATCTGCCTTGCATGAGCAAAAATCTGCACAGGTTGCACGAGAACAAGGGATCATCAAACGCTTGAATTCGCAAAGTCGACGCACGCTGAGTAATATCGCTTGTCCCTTCTTTTTTTGTTTGTACTTCTTGTTTCTTGGTTTTCGACTAACATTCTGTTTTATGTGGCAGCTCAAACCAACCAAGATTTTGATCTGGAGAAATCTGTCCATGACCCTCTCCTTGACGCACTTTCTCTTCTAGAGTCCCATGGACGCGAAATTCGTGAAGGTGTGGCCAATGCCAGTGGGGCTTTGTCGGTGTTGTTCCCTTACTTCTTCCCGAAGAAAGAGGAACCTTCGACTTTTCTTGACCTCGCCAAGATGTTCAATACATCAGAAGATCTTGGGCTGAAGCTGCGCCATGAGAACATGAAGGTAGCGGTTGAAAATACTTGTTGCTGCGGTTGCCGACGGTCGGCAGACTCTCGACCGGACGAAGGTTGGCGACACCGATCCGATAGAACCGGTCGAGGTGGAAGTCAACGATGAAGGCGGCCAAGCCCAATACGAAGAAAATCTTGGCGTATCTCGGGATCCAGCCAACGTCGACTCCTAGTTCGTCAAGGCCGGAGGTCTAGTTGCATGCCTCTGTTTTTTCTTTTGCTTCTTTTGCTCTTGTCGCGAAAGTAGTCTTTTGGCGACACGTATTTCCCTAGCCCCACTGTAGTGCCCTTGTAATTATTCTCGAGAGATTAATGAAGAACTCTATCTTTGCCTGTTTTTTAATGTTGTTCTGTTTTAAATTTCAGTTGATATTTGATAACTATACTCCAATTCCTACTCCTTCCAATGCTTCGCCTTCTTCCCGCGCGGAGAGAACGCTATCGATATCGCACTCGTCGATGATACCCTGTCGCAAGAATTGAATGATCTTCGACAACAACTTCGATATGTGAAAAAGCAAACACTTGTGATGATGGAGCAGTCTCGTAAATCATCCGAAGCCGAAAAAGTTGCCCTTCGACGAGTCCATGAGGCTATGGCTGCTAAGGAGATTGCTGTTTACGAAGCTGAAAAAGCGGTCACTCGAGAAAATTTCATGCTCGAGTTAATGAATGAAGCCAGTGCAGATATGTCGGGTATGTTTGTCTCGTCTTGTGATATCTTTCATCATCATGCTATTGTCTCCTAAAGGTTGTCCCTTTGTTGTGTTGATAGGTGCCTTTATTGATGCTGCGCCCGAGGAAGAGAGGGTAAACACTAGGACAAACCTCCTTGTCAATCTTTCCTTGGATCATGGTTCTTTGTTTTGGGCCACTCCGGAGAGGACCCGCCAAATTACCAGATTTCAGGATCGTACCTCTCAAACCCGTGATTTCCTTCACTTCTGTACCAAAACCTTATCTATGGTTTACAACTCCATGTTTCCTCGGAATGTCCCACCAAAAACTCTTCCTGAATTGATGGAAAGATTCAAGGATGCTCGCGGTATCCACGATTTTGTCAAAGCACAAGCTGGTAGCTGGTGCCGATTTGCTCTTATCATGCTCCGGATCTGTCACTCAAAGCTTGACCTTGCCCAAGTTGTCGAGAGGGTTCATCAAAAGGTAAAACGCCGGAGAGTTGGTGTTGATAGGATTAACACGAAGGTTACACCTATAGCCGAAGAAATGATTGAGGACCTTCTTCGGATGGATGCCGACTTTTTTGCCGATGGCCATTATGCCGACTTTCTCGGTGCTGCTCCTGAGGAGAACAGAGTTACTCTTGACGGCATACTGAATCAAGACTAGTTATTTGCTTCTTGTAGAAATTTCTTCTTTGTAGTCCATGACCATATTGTAAAGCAACCATTATATTTCTATGTTTGCCTAGCCCCCGAGTGTTTCGGTGACTTTTTTCTATATTTGTATATTTGCGAGGTTGTGGACCAAGGCATTTATATATTGAAGGCAAGTATGAGCCCCCGAGCTTTTATTTAGTACTATTTTGTATTTTTATTGACTCACGAGGTATTTGAATACCAAGGCAAGATTTTTTTCTTCTTTTATCGATGAACTATATTGAAATTCGTCGGAGCGATGACTTTTGTCGCGTTGACAAAGAAAAAGGTGATATAGCCACTATCTTTATTATATTGCAGCACCGCGAGCCCGCCTCATTAAAAACCTTCTTCGGCCCCACTCGGTGCCCCGAAAAAGGAAAAGAGTGCGTCTGAAAACTCGCGGGCGTTTCAGTACATTGAAGTTTTACAAGGACTATATTTCGACTCTAGGCGTAGAACCGCCCGAGTTGCGCCACGTTCCAGGGGTTTGGCTCCTCCACCCCTGTCTTCTTGTCCTTTATCCTGTATGCTCCTCCTCCGATTACTTCCGTGACGATGTAAGGGCCGAGCCACGGTGACTCGAGTTTTTCGTGACTTTTTTGCGTGAGCCGAAGGACTAGGTCGCCCACCTGAAAAGATCTTGGCCGCAAACGTCGACTGTGGTAATTCTTCAAGTCCTGTTGATATTTGGTTACTCGAGACAATACTTCATCTCGAGCTTCATCAAGTGCGTCCACATCATCTTCTAATGCTTTTCTCGACGTTTCTTCGTCATACTCCGCGACACGTGGAGAGTTGTGCTCTATCTCGATTGGTAGTACTGCTTCGCTCCATGTACCCGAAAAAACGGAGTTTCCTGTGTCGCTGTATTTGGAGTTGTTCGGATGCTCCACAACACACTTGGTAGTTCTTCAGGCCAGGTATGTCGAGCTTTTTCTAGTGGTCCTAGCAAGCGCTTCTTGATGCCATTGCGAGATGATGCCATTGGCTTTCTCGACTTGCCCATTGGTTTGAGGATGTGCAAGCTGATGCAAAGTTCAGCTTGATACCCACCTCTTCGCAATAGTCTTTGAATTCATTGGACGTGAAGTTGCTGCCGTTGTATGTGACGATGCTGTGGGGCACTCCAAACCTGAAGACGAGGTCTTTTATGAACTTTACTGCGGATGCTCCGTCGCGGTGAATTTATCGGCTTCGCTTCTATCCACTTTGTGAATTTGTCGACGGCTACCAGCATGTATTCCTTTCCTCCTGGCGACGATTTGTGTAACTTGCCAACCATGTCGAGTCCCCATTGTGCAAAGGGCCATGACAAAGGTATTGGTGCTAGCTCGCTGTCTCGGAGAGTGAGGTTTTGCGGCAAACCTTTGACACGCGTCGCAAGTTCGTACTATGTCCTTAGCGTCCTCTATTGCTTGTCAACCGGTAGAATCCTGCCCGAAAAACCTTGGCTGCGATAGCTCGACTACTTGCGTGGTGGCCACATATTCCTTCATGTACGTCCTTTAGAATTATTCTTCCTTCTTCGGGTGTAACGCACCTTTGCAAGACGCCTGAAATACTTCGCTTATATAATTCTCCTTTAACCACCGTGAAAGCTTTGGAGCGTCGGATTACTCGCCTTGCCTCAACTCGGATCATCCGGTATTTCTTTCCCGAGGATATATGATATGTATGGCTGCATCCATGGTATACGTATTACTAGGACCAGGTCTTGCTCTTCTTCTTCTTCCTCTTGCTTCTCCTTGATACCCCCGAGGGTTTCTTCTCCTTCTTTTTTGATTTTGTCGTCTCAGTGGATCTCTCTGTTATCTCCTCCCAAAATACACCTGGTGGGACTGCAAGGCACTGCGACCCGATGTTTGCAAGAACGTCGGCTTCGTCGTTACTCAATCTGCTAATATGTTTTACTTCGCATCCATCGAACAATTTCTCGAGCTCATTGTACACCTCCTTGTATGCCATCATGCTATCATTGACTGCGTCACATTGGTTCATAACTTGCTGAGCTACCAACGCGTGAGTCGCCAAAGATTTTTAGTCGAGTTGCTCCGCGAGGCTTTCGCCATCTTCATCCCGTGTATGAGAGCCTCATATTCCGCTTCATTGTTAGATGCGTTGGGGAACGTCATTCGAAGGATGTACTTCAACTTGTCGCCTTCGGGTGATATGAGTACTACTCCTGCGCCGGCCCCTTCTAGCCTCTTGGACCCATCGAAGTTCATAGTCCGGGTTCTCGATAAATCCGGGGGTCCTGTATTTTGCAACTCCATCCACTCTGCGATGAAGTCCGGTAGTATTTGCGACTTTATTGCTTTTCTTTTTTCATACGTGATGTCCCGAGGGGAAAGTTCTATTCCCCAAAGGGAGACACGACCCGTAGCTTCCGGGTTGTTCGAGTATATTTGACAAAGGAGCTTCATTGACCACTATGATCGGGTGTGCCGAAAAATAGTGGCGCAATTTTCGTCTTTGTCGTGAACACTCCATATGCTAGCTTTTGGTACTGAGGGTACCTCTGTTTCGAGGGCGACAAGACTTCGCTCACGAAGTATACTTGGTCGCTGCACTCCATGGATTTTCCCTTCTTCTTCTCTTTCGACAACTAACACCGTGCTAACCACTTGGGGCGTGGCTGCAATATACAGCAGGAGAGGTTCCTTTTCCTTAGGAGCCACTAAGATTGGTGGTGTCGATATTTTTCGCTTTAGATCTTCGAAAGCTCGATCAGCTTCTTCGTTCCACTGGAATTTATCTCCTTGCTTTATCAGTGCATAAAATGGTAGTGCTTTTTCTCCTAACCTGGCGACGAATCTGCTCAGAGCTGCGACTCGCCCAGTTAGCTGCTGTATTTCTTTCAACTTTGTTGGCTTCCTCATTGTTACTATGGCTTGTATTTTGTCGGGATTTGCTTCAATCCCTCTTGCTGAAACTAGAAATCCCAGAAGTTCTCCTGCGGGACCCCAAAAGAACACTTCGTCGGGTTCGGCTTGAGGCAGAATTTGTCGAGGTTGTCAAAAGTTTCTTTGAGATCCTCGATCAGCGTTGCCCCCTTTTTTGATGTTATAACGACATCATCGATGTATACTTGCACGTTTTTCCCAATCTGTGTTGCTAAACACTTCTGCATCATCCTCTGATATGTTGCTCCCGCATTTTTAGACCGAAGGGCATTGTCTTGTAGCAAAACACGCCGTAAGGTGTAATAAACGCTGTCTTGGCTTCATCATCTTCTTTTAGTCTGATCCGGTTATAACCGGAGTATGCATCCAAAAAGGAAAGACGTTCACAACCTGCCGTGGAGTCGATAATTTGATCGATCCTTGGGAGGGGAAAGTGATTCTTAGGGCAATGTTTGTTGAGACACGTGAAGTCGACGCACATGCGAAGGACTGTCGTGTTTTTCTTTGGCACCATCACTCGGGTTAGCTACCCATGTGGCTTCGTAGATATCTCTACGATAAAGCCAGCTTCCTCTAGTCGATTTATTTCGATAGCATGGATTTGCGGTTTGGTTCGAAAAACGCCGCAAAGGTTGTCCGATTGGTTTCATTTGTTGGATCCAAATTTAGGTGGTGCTCGGCAAGTTCCCTGGGTACTCCTGGCATGTCAGCTGGACACCATGCGAAGATTTTCCAGTTCTCACGGAGGAACTCGACGAGCGCGCTTTCCTATGCGATATCCATGTTGTTTGCAATGGATGTCGTCTGTTTTGGATCTGTCGGGTGAATCTGCACCTCCTTAGAATTTTTCTCCGTGTTGAAAGTTGATTCCTTGTTTGGCCTTCCGACGTATGGCAGTACGTCGTAATCAGTCATGCTCTTCGACGCCAAGTATTCCGCTTGCATCCCGAAGGTTTCTGACAATCGATGGAAATCCTTGTCGCACTTATCAGCTAAAGCAAAACTTCCTTTGACCGTGATTGGTCCCTTGGGTCCAGGCAATCTCCATAACAGGTATGTATAGTGTGGTACTGCCATAAATCTAGCGTATGCTGGTCGTCCCAACAAAGCGTGGTACTGCGATGGGAAATCTACGACTTCAAACTCCAGCTTCTCGATTCTATAATTTTCTCGGGTTCCAAACCGAACGTCGAGGTTGATCTTCCCCAATGGGTAACTTGGTTTCTCCGGTGTGATGCCGTGGAACCTTGTGTCCGTTGGCTTCAGGTTTGCTAAGGATATGTTCATCTTCCTCAATGTATCCGCATACATGAGGTTTAGGCTGCTGCCGCCATCTATGAATACTCGAGAAACGTCAAATCCTGCGATAACTCGCTGGCGAGAATGAGTGCTGACCGCCCTGGTCGAGGAACTTGCTGCGGGTGGTCCGCTATGGTGAAGCCGATGTCTTGTCCCGACCAATTAAGGTACTCAAGCTGTTGGTGGAGGCATTTTCTCTGCCATGAACACACTGTCGCGAGATTACTTTTTGAGCTCTATTGGATGGCCTTCCCTTCGAATCATCGACACCTGCTCCGTTGGAGTTAGGATCAACATAGGGTGGTGGTGCTTGGTGCTGCCGCTATTCCGAGCTGGTGTTGATTGCCTTCTGTAATCGCGGGAGGTGGCGGTAGATGAATTTCGCTCCTAGGCTCCCGAGGGTTTCTCTCGTGCTGCTCGTGCGTGAGCGTTTTCGCACATCCGAACATTGCTTGGAAATTTCGACAATCTCTCCGCAGGTGTCCTGACTGTCTTTTCCCATTGCTATCGAGGAAAAAATGCATCTGGCACGGTCCGTTCAGCATTTCTTCGGGAGACATAAAAGGTCGTGGAAACCTTGGCCCACTATTTTGCCTCGTTACGGGAGTCGTCCCTATTATCGCCTCGCTGCTCATTGCTTCTCCGATAATCATCTCTCGTTGCTTGCTCCTCGTATTTGACCGAAATCCTGCCGAAATTTGCCCCGGGGCGTCGTAATTCGGATACTGCCGAGGAAATCGTCGCCTCGTCTGATAATTTCGACTACGGTCCTCCTCTGGCGACCTGTGTCGTTTATTGTGGACAGCGTCTTCTCCGTCTGCCCATCTATTTGCTATCTCCATCAACGCGGATACTTGTTTTTGGATTGGTCCTTCCCAAGTCCTCGACAAAATCTCCGCGCCTGATTCCTGCGACAAACGCATCTATTGCTCTCTCGTCGGATATATTTTCTGCCGAGTTTTTTATGATGTTCCACCTTTGGATGTATTTTCTCATTGACTCATCTGGCTTTTGTCGACACGCCCTCAACTCTTCTAACGATGCAGGCTTCTTGCATGTGGATCTAAAGTTCTTGACGAAAACGTCCTCGAAACTTTCCCAGCTGTCGATGGATCCTGGCGGAAGTTTTTTGATCCAAGATCGAGCGGCTCCACTTAAGTGCACCTGAATACTTTGCATCGCTGTTGCTCTAGTTCCTCCAGTTAGCTTCACCGTCTCGAGGTAATCAATTAACCGAGTCCTCCGGGTCTTGCAAGCCGTCGAACTTTTTGAAGTGATCGGGTAACTTGAATCCCGAGGGGACTCGAGTTTTTCGGACTCTTCTCGTGAAGCACGGTAGACCACACATATCCTCGTCATTAAGCTCCGGGGACTGCCGATGATCTCTTCTGCTTTGCCTTGCTCTATCGACCCTCGCTTGTGCTCCCGTGTCTCTTGCTCCACTTGGTCCTTCCGGAGCTGCCGCCGTTGCTCTGCCGCAGGTCGTGGACTATTTTGCCTTGCTCGCTCCTTCGGGAGGCGTTGCTGCGAACGCCGTCCCCATAGCTCCAACTCCTGCCAATGCCATGTTGTATAATGTTTCCCTTGGATCTCCTGGGGGCGGCTTGGATGCGAGGATGTAAGCTTGTGTCGCCATATACCCAGCTTCTGGTGTCTTAGGGATAATATTTCCTCTTGTATCTATCGTCATAAAGGACATGTCGAGATTTTGAACCAAGTACTCTCTTTACGCTCGGGTATGTGTTGTAGCCTTGATCTTCCTCTCGTTCCGAGCCTCCCTGTGGCTATCACCCGAAACTCTAGATTGTCCACTTAGATCTGCCCTTCTCTCCGCTGGATGCGTAAGCTGCCTCCTTTCTCCTGTTTAGCTCAGTCTGTCTCGTTTTTCTATTTCTCGGGCAGTTCGTGCGAGCATATATTGGTAAGCTTGCAGTTCTTGAGCTGTAGCTGTTGTCGTCATTGGTTCTGAACCATCTATGGCTTTTGCCGCTCTATCCCAGGCTGCCTGTGGAAGTTGGACTCTGACGCGTGGTGTGGGCCCGACGTATTTAGTGCCCATACCTCTCCTTAGATCTGAGGGATCGACAAAAGGGTTTCCCAATTGATCGAAAGCCTCCGATGTTTCCTCTTGATCTTCGATAGCATAAATCTGATGATATTTTGTACTCAGATCTATGTTGGGTTTGGTGACATCATTGTTGAGATTGATGAAGACCTTGCCCATCGTGAGAGATTTGTCGATGAAGTCGTAATCTGTCGACATCGCTTGAGCCATCGCTTATATATGAGTCCGCGGATGACCCGGACGATGCGTTGTCGAAGATCTTGGCGAGTTTCTCTCTTGCCCCGGTGCCGACGTAGCGTGTTGCCGAAGTTTCTTCTTCGACTTAGTTGATGATGCATAGCTTGAAAATTCAGAATCGACCGCCGACGATCCCGACGAAATCGGAATTTCGACACGATACGATCCTTCTTTCTTGACGCGAAAGTGGAACCTTCCGAACGTCATCTCCAAGGGCTCCGCCAGATACGCATATGCATCCAAACGGGAGGGTGGGTGAGGAACAAAATCAACGGGACCGGTAGCGATCCGTTTACCTCGATCCATAATGTTGCTCCCGGTTGACGATGTCGAAGATCTTGAACGTGCCATCGAGATCGGATCCTTACGCCTCTAATTCCCACAGACGGCGCCAATTGACAAGGGATTAACTTGTCAATGCCTATGGATTATAGGCTAGGGTTTAGTTAGAAGTAGAGGGCAAGTAGATCTCGAAGGTTTTAGCCGAAAAGTACTCGACGGATATGAAAACTAGGGTTTGCAGACAATGATTCGATGATCTTCTCGTCCCCCGACCCCCCCTTTATATAGGTGGAGCCGAGGGATTCGTGCTATACAAGGATTACATAGTCCGGGACGGTTTCTAACTCATCCCGCCAGATTACAAATAACACTTCCTATTACAACTCTATCTTTTCCTTAAATACTTCTTGGGCTCTCGAGTCTTCTTATTCTTCGGGTAGTGGGCCTTCAATAAACCCCGGGTACTATATGAGGCAGGCCCATTTGGGATGCCTATGTCAATGATCAATAAGAGTGAAGAGTCTAAGCTTGTGGATGCCCCCGTGGTTCATCCCTGCATATTTCAAGAAGACTCAAGCATCTAAGCTTGGGGATGCCCAAGGCATCCCCTTCTTCATCGACAACTTATCAGGTCACCTCTAGTGAAACTATATTTTTATTCTGTCACATCTTATGTGCTTTACTTGGAGCGTCTGTATGCTTTTATTTTTGTTTTCGTTTGAATAAACTCGGATCCTAGCATTCCTTGTGTGGGAGAAAGACACGCTCCGCTGTTTCACATTAACACTGGTGTTCTTAGCTTTACTTTTAATGTTCATGGCGAAGGTTGAAAACTGCTTCGTTCATTGTTATTTGGTTGGAAACAGAAAATGCTCCATGTGGTAATTGATATATGGTCTTGAATAATTTGATACTTGGCAATTGTTTTGAGTTCTCAAATAGATCATGTTTAAGCTCTTGCATCATGTAGTGTTGAACCTAGTAGTGGAGAATTACTGTAGAGGTTGTTGAAATTTGGTTTGCATGATTGGTCTCTCTAAAAGTCTAGATATTTTTCTGCTAAAGGTGTTTGAACAACAAGGAGACAGTCTAGAGTCTTATAATGCTTGCAATATGTTCTTATGTAAGTTTTTCTGTACCGGTTCATACTTGTGTTTGCTTCAAACAACCTTGCTAGCCAAAGCCTTGTACTGAGAGGGAATTCTTCTCGTGCATCCAAAACCTTGAGCCAAAACCTATCCATTTGTTTCCACCATAACTACCTACTACATGGTATTTCTCTGCCATTCCAAGTAAATTGCTTGCGTGCTACCTTTAAAATTTCATTCCTTGTCTTTGCAATACATAGCTCATGGGAAAATAGCTTAAAAACTATTGTGGTATTGAATATGTCGCTTATGTATCTTATTTCTTATAAGTTGCTTGTTGAGCGGTAACCATGTTTCTGGGGACGCCATCAACTATTACACATTTGTTGAATATCATGTGAGTTGCTATGCATGTTCGTCTTGTCTGAAGTAAGGGTGATTTATCATGATTAAATGGTTTGAGTATGCATATTGTTAGAGAAGAACATTGGGCCGCCAACTAAAGCCATGAATCATGGTGAAAGTTTCAGTTTGGACATTAATCCTCAATCTCTTATGAGAATATTATCTGTTGTTGAATGCTTAAACATTAAAGAGGAGTCCATTATATGTTGTCTATGTTGTCCCGGTACGGATGTCCTCAAGTTGAGATCTATCAAAAACGAGAAATCAAATGCGATCTATCTCCTTGGACCTTTGTACAGGTGACATAGATGTACCCCTTTGTGACACTTGGTTGAAACATATGTAATGCAATGATAATCCATGGAAATCCGAGCTAATTAGGACAAGGTGCGAGCACTATTGGTATTCTATGCATGAGGCTTGCAACTTATAAGATGTCTTATGCATAACACATATGAATTATTACTACCGTTGACAAAATTGTTTCTATGATTTCAAAATAAAAAGCTCTAGCACAAGAGTAATCTCTCGCTTCCTCTCGCGAAGGGCCCTTTCTTTTACTTTATGTTGAGTCAGTTTACCTACTTCTTTCTATCCTAGAAGCAAACACTTGTGTCAACTGTGTGCATTGATTCTTACATACTTGCTTATTTGCATTCATCATATTACTTTGTGTTGACAATTATCCATGAGATAAACATGTTGAAGTTGAAAGCAACTGCTGAAACTTATATCTTCCTTTGTGTTGCTTCAAAACCTTCTACTAAGAATTTATTGCTTTATGAGTTAACTCCTATGCAAGACTTATTGATGCTTGTCTTGAAAGTACTATTCATGAAAAGTCTTTGCTATATGATCAGTTGTTTAGTCATTATCTTTACCATTGCTTTGAATCAATTCATTCATCTCATATGCTTTACAATAGTATTGATCAAGACTATGATAGCAGCATGTCACTTCAGAAATTATCCTTGTTATCTTTTACCTACTCGAGGGCGAGTAGGAACTAAGCTTGGGGATGCTTGATACGTCTCAAACGTATCTATAATTTCTTATATTCCATGCTAGTTTTATGACAATACTCACATGTTTTACATACACTTTATATCATTTTGATGCATTTTTCGGCACTAACCTATTAACAGGATGCCGGAGCGCCAGTTCCTGTTTTCTGCTGTTTTTGGTTTCAGAAATCTTACACAGGAAATATTCTCGGAATTGGACGAAACAAAAGCCCACGGTCTTATTTTCCACGGAGCTTTCCAGAACAACGAAGGGGATACGGAGAGGGGCCAAGGTGGCCCCACACCCTAGGGCAGCGCGGCCAAGGAGGGGGGCACGCCGGCCTGTGGGGTGGGCCCCTCGGCCGCCTCCCGACTCTGCCCTTTCGCCTATAAAAACTCTCTGTCGCGAAACCCTAGTACCGAGAGCCACGATACGAGAAAAGTTACTGTGACACCGTCGCCGCCAATCCCATCTCGGGGGATTCTGGAGATCGCCTCCGGCACCCTGCCGGAGAGGGGAATCATCACCGGAGGGCTCTACATCATCATGCCCGCCTCCGGATTGATGTGTGAGTAGTTCATCCTTGGACTATGGGTCCACATCCTTGGACTATGGGTCCATAGCAGTAGCTAGATGGTTGTCTTCTCCTCTTGTGCTATCATGTTTAGATCTTGTGAGCTACCTAACATGATCAAGATCGTCTATTTGTAATGCTACATGTTGTGTTTGTTGGGATCCGATGAATATGGAATACTATGTCAAGTTGATTATTGATCTATCATATATGTGTTGTTTATGATTTTGCATGCTCTCCGTTGCTAGTAGAGGCTCTGGCCAAGTTGATACTTGTGACTCCAAGAGGGAGTATTTATGCTCGATAGTGGGTTCATGCCTCGATCCATTGAATCTGGGACAGTGACAGAAAGTTCTAAGGTTGTGGATGTGCTGTTGCCACTAGGGATAAAACATCGATGTTTTGTCTAAGGATATTTGTGTTGATTACATTACACACCATACTTAATGCAATTGTCTGTTGTTTGCAACTTAATACTGGAAGGGGTGCGGATGCTAACCCGAAGGTGGACTTTTTAGGCATAGATGCATGCTGGATAGCGGTCTATGTACTTTGTCGTAATGCCCAATTAAATCTCACAATACTCATCATGTCATGTATGTGCATTGTCTATTGTTGAATGCTTATGCATTAAAGAGGAGTCCATTATCTGTTTTCTATGTTGTCCCGGTATGGATGTCCTTAGTTGAGATCTATCAAAAACGAGAAATCAAATGCGATCTATCTCCTTGGACCTTTGTACAGGCGGCATAGAGGTACCCCTTTGTGACACTTGGTTGAAACATATGTTATGCAATGATAATCCATGTAAATCCAAGCTAATTAGGACAAGGTGCGAGCACTATTGGTATTCTATGCATGAGGCTTGCAACTTATAGGATGTCTTATGCATAACACATATGAATTATTACTAACGTTGACAAAATTGTTTCTATGTTTTCAAAATGAAAAGCTCTAGCACAAAACTAGTAATCCATGCTTCCCTCTGCGAAGGGCCATTCTTTTACTTTATGTTGAGTCAGTTTACCTACTTCCTTCTATCTTAGAAGAAAACACTTGTGTCAACTGTGTGCATTGATTCCTACATACTTGCTTATTTGCATTCATCATATTACTTTGTGTTGACAATTATCCATGAGATATACATGTTAAAGTTGAAAGCAACCGCTGAAACTTATATCCTCCTTTGTGTTGCTTCAAAACTTTCTACTAAGAATCTATTGCTTTATGAGTTAACTCCTATGCAAGTCTTATTGATGCTTGTCTTGAAAGTACTATTCATGAAAAGTCTTTGCTATATGATTCAGTTGTTTAGTCATTGTCTTTACCATTGCTTCGAATCACTTCATTCATCTCATATGCTTTACAATAGTATTGATCAAGATTATGATAGCATGTCACTTCAGAAATTATCCTTGTTATCGTTTACCTACTCGAGGGCGAGTAGGAACTAAGCTTGGGGATGCTTGATACGTCTCAAACGTATCTATAATTTCTTATGTTCCATGCTAGTTTTATGACAATACTCACATGTTTTATACACACTTTACATCATTATTTTGCATTTTCTGGCACTAACCTATTAACGAGATGCCGAAGCGCCAGTTCCTGTTTTGTGCTGTTTTTGGTTTCAGAAATCCTACACAGGAAATATTCTCGGAATTGGACGAAACGAACGCCCGTGGTCTTATTTTTCCACGGAGCTTCCGGAAGACCGAAGAGGATACGAAGTGGGGCCACGAGGCGCCCTAACCATAGGGCGGCGCGGCCAAGGAGGCCCGCGCCGGCCTACGGTGTGGGGCCCCCGTGCCTCCTCCGACTCTGCCCTTCCGCCTACTTATACTCTCCGTCGCGAAAACCCTATTACCGAGAGCCACGATACGTGAAAAGTTCCGGAGACGCCGCCGCCGCCAATCCCATCTCGGGGATTCGGGAGATCGCCTCGGCACCCTGCCGGAGAGGGGAATCATCACCCGGAGGACTCTACATCACCATGATCGCCTCCCGGACCGATGTGTGAGTAGTTCATCCTTGGACTATGGGTCCATAGCAGTAGCTAGATGGTTGTCTTCTCCTCATGTGCTATCATGTTTAGATCTTGTGAGCTGCCTATCATGATCAAGATCATCTATTTGTAATACTACATGTTGTGTTTGTTGGGATCCGATGAATATGGAATACTATGTCAAGTTGATTATTGATCTATCATATATGTGTTGTTTATGATCTTGCATGCTCTCCGTTGCTAGTAGAGGCTCTGGCCAAGTTGATACTTGTGACTCCAAGAGGGAGTATTTATGCTCGATAGTGGGTTCATGCCTCCATTGAATCTCGGACGAGTGACGTAAAGTTCTAAGGTTGTGGATGTGATGTTGCCACTAGGGATAAAACATCAATGCTTTGTCTAAGGATATTTGTGTTGATTACATTACGCACCATACTTAATGCAATTGTCTGTTGTTTGCAACTTAATACTGGAAGGGGTGCGGATGCTAACCCGAAGGTGGACTTTTTAGGCATAGATGCATGCTGGATAGCGGTCTATGTACTTTGTTGTAATGCCCTAAGTAAATCTCATATTAGTCATCATGATATGTATGAGCATTGTTATGCCCTCTCTATTTGTCAATTGCCCAACTGTAATTTGTTCACCCAACATGCTATTTATCTTATTGGAGAGACACCACTAGTGAACTGTGGACCCCGGTCCATTCTTTTACATCTGAATACAATCTACTGCAATCATTGTTCTATGCTGCTCATTGCAAACAAACATCATTTTCCACACCATATGTTTAATCCTTTGTTTACAGCAAGCCGGTGAGATTGACAACCTCACTGTTAAGTTGGGGCAAAGTATTTTGATTGTGTTGTGCAGGTTCCACGTTGGCGCCGGAATCCCTGGTGTTGCGCCGCACTACACTCCTCCACCAACAACCTTCACGTGGCCTTCATCTCCTACTGGTTTGATAACCTTGGTTTCTTACTGAGGGAAAACTTGCTGTTGTACGCATCACACCTTCCTCTTGGGGTTCCCAACGGACGTGTGCTTCACGCGTTATCAGATGTTATTAATAACAAGATCATATCATTAGGTGAATGATGTAATGGACATACACCCATAGTAAGAGTAGCATTTGATCAAGTCATTAAGTTTGTTTTGCTACAAGCTTTAAGATACACAGCAACCTAATCCTTCGACCATGAGATCATGTTAATCACTTGAACCGGATGAATGTTATGATGACATCAAACACCGCTTCATAATTGTGTGGTTATAAAGGTGGCATTAAGTGTTCTGAAAGTATGAGTTGAAGCGCATGGATCAAGAGTGGGATTTGTCCATCCAAAATGACGGATAGATATACTCTGGGCCCTCTCGGTGAAATGCCATCCAATTAGCTTGCAAGAATGTTACTATGTCACACGGGATGTCATATCACAATACGAGTAAAGAGTACTTATCAGTAACGAGGTTGAACTAGGTATAGAGATACCGATGATTGAACCTCGGACAAGCAAAGTATCACGCGACAAAGGGAATCTGTATCGTATGTTAATGGTTCTTTCGATCATGAATTCATCGTTGAATATGTAGGATCCATTATGGATATACAGGTCCCGCTATTGGTTATTGATCGGGAGGTGTCTCAATCATGTCTACGTAGTTCGCGAACTGTAGGGTGACACACTTAAGGTTTGATGTCGTTTTAAGTAGATATGGAATATGAAATGGAGTTCGAATATTGTTCGGAGTATCGGATGGGATCCAGGACATCACGAGGAGTTCTGGAATGGTCCGGAGAATAAGATTCATATATGGGAAATCAAATTCCAATTTTGGGGATAGTCTGGTGTATTTATGGAAGGTTCTAGAAAGTTCTAGGGCTGTCCAAAATATTCACAAAGGCAGGTGGAGTCCCGGAGGAACTCCACCAGCCCTAGACAACCCATAAGAGGGGAAGGGTGGATTCCATGGTGGACTCCACCTCCTTGGCCGGCCAACCCACAAGGAAGGGGGAAGTCCCACCCCAAGTCCACCTTTAACTAGGTTTGACTATTTGATTTTATGGAAGGATTGCACTAGGACTCCTAGGAGGAGTAAGTTTGAACCCTTGAGTGTTCCCCCTATATAACGAGGAGGAGAGGGGGCTGGCCAACCACATCAAGGCTGCCCTTGGCCGCACCCCTCCCTCTCTTGCAAACCCTAGCGCTATACCCTCCTCCACCTCTCCCCCGCACGGCGATGGTGAATCCCCACAGGAGATCTCTACCACCACCGTCACCACGCCATCGTGCTGGAACTAGGAGAAGGACGTCTTCATCAACACCGTACGTGTGACCGAGTGCGGAGGTGCTGCCCGATTGCGGCACCGACATGATCTTCTACTCACTCCTCAGAGCGGCAAGTGATCGACTACATCAACCACGAGTACAACCTCGTTAACGCTTAGCAATCTTCCAGGGTACATCGATCCCATCCCGTTGCTACCATCTAGTAAATTAGATCTTGGCTCTTTGTTCGTTCTTGCGGTAGGAAATTTTTGTTTTGTATGCTATGAATCCCAACAGAGTTTGTATCGTATACGCCTAAACCCCCTGCACCTTCTTGGTGGTCCCCACCGCCTACAGGAGAGCTCAAAGTAATTGTAGACGCAGGTTGGGATGCAGGGGCAAAGTTCGATGGGCTTGGAGTGATAATCCGAGACGGACACAAACGGGTGATGCAATCCGCGTGGCACCATGTTCATGTTTGCATCAGCCCTGAAGAGGCGGAAGCCTTGGCCTGTTTGGAGGGATTAAAATCTATTCAACTCCAACATTGTGACAAGACAGTGCTAGAAAGCCGTTTTCTGCGCATCGTGCAAGCATTGACAAGTAATGAGCGGAATATATCACAATGCTGGAACACTATATTGGATGCCAAGGGGATTCTGCGGATCTTTAATCATGTCTCGATTATTAAGGTAGCCCGTGAGAGTAATGGAGTTGCTCGTAGCTTATCGCATTTAGGGAAAAGTGGCTCGAGTGGCACTCTAATTGGATCTGTCCCAATGTGTGTGTTGATGGCTCTCCAAATTGATTGTAAGAACACTTTGTAATTTCATTGCAGTAGGTTTCTTACGCACTTTTTTCCTTACCAGGGTACTTAAGGGGACTAGAAGATTTTAATGAGACGACCTGCTGCTAATATACATGATCTTACTTCAAAAAAAAAAAGAATAGGAGGGAGTATACCGTATTATGATGATGATGCTGATGTATACTGGGGTGGTCATAAGTCAATGATATTTTCTGAAAAATTGGCGTTGTAGTTCCAGTCATGTCAGTGACCAGCAAATAGAAGCGTGCCCCGTGTGAGTCCAGGCAAGGAGCCCAAGCAGTGCCAAGGTACTAGAGTCGTTCGTGGTATCTTTTCTTTATACTTCCATAGCCGTATTTTCACTCTGAATAATTCTGAATAAATTGCAGAGAGAATTTATTGACGTGTGGCTCGACAAACTGCAGAATAAGGTCACCAAGAGATGAAGCAATGGAACCTCAACACCCGCTCTCGCTTCTCCTACGATCCGGTACGTATGCATACGTTGAGATTGATTTTAGAGATAGGGTATAAGGAATGCATGCGTTGCAGCTACGTAAGGAGAGAAAGGAAGGTGCAAACTTTCAGTATTTGCTTTGTCTTCTCATTCGTTGACAAGAGAAAACTCTAGAGAAGACCGTGCTCTTCGGATGTACTTGAGATGATTGATCCTCTTGATTATTGAGAGGAATCAACTAAGTAAGCTGACAATTTGCATGATTCTGACTGCTAGTCGAATAAGTTATATCATTTGCTCTTTTCACCTGGACAAAACTCGTTGGACATACAATCATCATCACTGATGTAAACTAAGGACAAATGAGATAACAGAAACATAGCACAATTGCAATGCTCTAAGATAAGAAAATTCATGCTAACCCTACGAAGTCTTATATTAATCCAAGAGGTAACATTTTATACTAGCGAAATTTAAAATGGTAGAGGTTTTCACTTGTAGGGAAGAACCATCCTGAAGTGCAACTCTTGGTGCGACGAGGGCGGCCGAGTGAAACTAGGCTAGTTTTGCCGCTGATCATGTCATAGATGCAATATCCAGGAATGTCACGTTTCGTGTAGACGGGCTGCTCCACTGACCGTGCCCACTCGGTGCCTAGAACAAACACACGGTTACCTCCTCGGAACCTCGGGCCCCAATACTCCGTGTGGGTCGCCGCAAATGCCATGGAGCCACTCCTGCCGAGGAAGAGGAGTTGGTCTCCTAAGTCTTTCAGCTCTAGCCACCGGGCCTTGCCAAAATCCGCCTCGAACACCCGCATATCTATTGCCGGCTGATTAGCCCTCCTTCTCCACCGTACCATGAGTAGCTTTTGCTTGTCAGACGATACGACCAGGTAGGAGTTGGTAGTCATAGCTGGCTGAGCCTCCATATCGTGACAGACGATAGGAATCAGACTGTGGTTGATGCCTCCGACAGTGAACAATTCATGACAGAAGAGCTCTTCCCAACGGGAGAGAACAAAGACCTTTCCGTCGTAAAACGCAATGTCCGTGTAGACGTAGTCCGGGGACTGGACGCAAAATGACCACAAAATCAGAGAATCGTGATGCTCCGCTGAACGGAAAGTTGCTAAGTAAGAGACCGGGCGGAAGAAACCGCCGCTAGGGTGGCGAAACACGGCAATGACGAGGTTAGACGAGCACACGACTATCTTCATGTCCATGCCTCTGCCAATGAGCAAGGAGTGCTGCTGCGGCCCCATTGCCCACGCCATAGCCGTGGTGAAGTCGACACAAGACCTGTGGTAGTGGGTTGGGAGCTCGATTGGATCACCGGAGACAGGGGCCCGGAGGAAGCACCGGCCAGAACCCTTGTGGTAGTAGAAGAGCCATCCGCCGAATGAAGTGCCGGCGCAGTAGCTCTTGGCTGCGGGGAAGCGGCGCACCTCGCCGTCGACGAGTCTCTGGTACCTGCCGTGGTCGAGGTTGATGCACGGCACGGGCGGCGGGAGCAGGTTCTGCAGCCGTGCAGCGATACGCCACCGACTGGAGACGGCGGCGAAGCTGAGGCGATCGTCGTGGGATGGGAGACATGAGAAGATGCGGCCGGCGATCTCCGGCGGCAGGTCCGGCCAAGGCGCCGCCGTCTGTGGCTTGCAGATACAGCCACCCATGATGGGATGGGATCCACGAGTCGAACGGTGCTCCCGTACCTACATCTACAGACAGTTTGTTATAAAGGTTGGAGAGAAATCAGGGCTCCTAAACGTAATTTCGTAAGCCTATTCCGTAAACATCATTCCATAAATAATTTTTGATAAACGAATCATGCAGATTCCCTTTGTATGTTCCTTCCAAAAAAAATGCTAACAGATTTGATTAGTTTCTTTTTGATAACTGATTTGATTACGTTTGTTATGGAATTTACCAACTATATGTGGAAGACTTTTGTTTTCTTATCTATCCGTGGTTTGGTCCGTTGCGATTTGTGTTGTTTCTGATTGCTAATCGTGCGCCGAAGTCGTGCAAAGTTCCATTTCCTTAATTTCCATCTATATATATCCCCTGGCGGTAGGTGAAGTGCAGCTCGAAAAGTAGGCCTGGTGAGCGCGGCGATGTGCCTCACCGCGCGCCGCCCGTGGAGATCTGGTGACGGCGGTCGCTCCGCTGGGGTTGCCGGGGCTCCCTTGTCGGAGGACAGCGCTCCCTCGCCGAGACGACCAGGGGGTCGGTCCCGGCGGGATAAGGGTTGGAGCCGGTGTTTCAACAGCTTCGCTCTCCTCGCCGACGAGGGCGTCGAGGAGGCAGAGGTGGTTTCGGTTCGGGAGGACGTCGGGGCTCCGGCTAACCGCGCTGTTCTGGGGCAGAGGAAGCTGGGGGATTTCCTTTCGCCGGAGCTGGTGTCGGCGCTGGCAGTCTGTGGGCGTGCGGGCTCGCCGGTCGAGCGCCCTCGCAGCGCGGTGTCTGAGGTGGACTCGCAGGTCCCGTCTCTCTCGCCGCCGGCTGCGGAGGGAACCGAGCTTGGCGGGGATTTTCTCAATCTGCAGGACTTCCCGCCGCTGTGCGCGGCCGCGCTTCCGCCCTCTCCGGCGGTGGTGCTCATTGGGCAAGTCCCTGTCGTTCTTGCCCCGTCGGGCGCGCCGCCGCTCGCCGGGGTGCCGCTCCCCGATCTAGGGTTCGGGGAGTGCGTGGCGTCCCCGCTCTTGGGCCGCGGTGAGGTTTCCCTTGGGCCGCTGGGTTTTGGGCCTACTGGGCCTTTGGGCCTTTCTAGCACGGGAGCTACCGCGGATGTCCGCCACCTGTCCCACGGACGCAGCTGTTCGGTCGGGATCTCTCCGCTGAGGGAATTTGATGATCCTACCCCTCGGCCACCCATACTTAAGTGGATTTGGCTGCCTCCAGAAACCCTAGCGCCTCATTTAGGTTTCCCAGCCGCACCTCGTGACCTCGAAAGCTTCAGAGGGAGACCCAAGCAACTGACCACCGAGACTGATCCAACCACCGGCCACAGAACCTTCCGCCTCGCCGCCATGGATCGTGACTGGCGCGGGGGAAATCGGGGCAAGAGGAACTTCGAGGACTTCTCCGGGACGGCGGGCCGTCGCCGGGATCACGATCTTCGGGACCGCCTCGACAGGGAGCAGGAGGAGCAGCGCCGTCAGCAACAGGAAAGAGCCTCCAATGTCCAGCGCCGCCGCGAAGATGACTGGTATGCGTGCAACCCGCCGCTTCCCCCTCCCCCTCCGATGAATGCGCGGGGGCGCGACTCATCTCGAGGGATGGGGCAGCGCCGCTTTCGGTCTTCCCAGGGCGATTCGCAAGGGGCGGATCCGTCAGCGTCGGCCCTGGTTCCTGCCACTCAAGGGACCGGCGAGTCCTCCGGGGCGGAGGCCGCTCGGATCATCTGCTACAAGTGCGGTAAGGCGGGTCACATGCAAGCTGACTGCACGGATAACCCGTTCTGCGTGAACTGTAAGAAGGAGGGGCACCTCTCGGCGATGTGCTCCATCTTCTCCAAGATGCAGGAACCCTTCTGGGCAGGTTTCGGAGGGGACGGTCAAGGCTTTTACTGCTGCGAAGTGGGAGATGAAGAGCTGCAGAAACCGGCCTCCAATGCCGCGGTCGTCTGCATTGAATCAGGTTCCTTGTCTGCGGAACAGCTTGAGGCAGAGTTTAAAGATCTGGTTGATGAGGAGTGGAATTGGCAGGTTCAGAAGCTCTCAGAGTCTGATTTCTCTCTGGTTTTCCCCTCTAAGGAAAGCTTGCGCATGGCGATTCGGGGCGGGGGCCTCAAGCTTCCCACTAGCAAGTGCCATGCCTTGGTGGTGATCAACACGGGGGACCCGGCGGCTGCAGAGCACCTGGTGGAAGTCCAAGTGAAGCTCTTTGGAGTGCCTCCGCCATACCGCTACTCTGACAGGCTGCTGGTGGGCACTCGGGAGCTTGGGAGACCTCTCTCAGTGGATGAAGACTCACTCGCTGACTCCAATGGCCCGGTCCGCATGACCGTTGCTTGCAGGTCCCCGATCCAACTCCCCGAATCTCTGATGCTCTTTGTCAACATGGAGGGATTTCGTGTCAGGGTAGTCCGCGATGGGGGTGTGACGCAGAAATCTGATGCTCCGCCTGCGCCCCCTCCCAAACCTACTCTTGACGATGACGACGATGATGCGGCCGACTCGGATGCTGACCGTTGGGACGGTCGCCGAGGCCGTCACAACAGCAAAGACCCCAAGAGCCAAAGCTTGCAGAGACAGGGGAAGGCAGGCGGACCCGGCAGGAAATCGGTTGGCTTGGCCGAGAAAGAAGCAGCAGTGATCTGTCCTGGAGCGTCCAAAGGCCTCCCTGACTCGGCCTTTTCGCAGTATGGCTCTAACCTGACTGAAGGGGGTGACATTTTTCAACAGCTGGCAAAGATCATCGCTCCCCTAACCAAGGAGCAACCTTGTGACGTGGATTCCATCCAAGAAAGCGACCAGCCCCCAATTTCCCTGTCTGCCACGGAGCTATGCTCGCCAGGGGGCGTGCACGAGTCCGGTCAAAGCTACATTACTCCAGGAAAGGCCTTGGTCTTAAGTGACTTAGAGAAGGAGGAAGTGGGTTGGGAGAGCCCTAAACCAGCTGAAGACGACTCCAGTGCTTTAAGGGATAGAGAGAGAAGGAGCAAGAGTAATCAAGACAGGCCATCCAAAGTCCTTTGTTCGTCTGTAGCTACTGTCGCCTCTCGTCTTGAGTTTTCCGATGAATCAGGCTCGAAACAGAAGGACCTGCTGGGCTCCGATCTTCAAGATGGCATGGTCGTCCCGGCGCTTGCGGCCTCGGTTGCTAGGGCGCCGCGGAGCAGGGCGTCCCCGGTGGAAGCGGCGCGGAAGAGCGCCCGTGGCCAAGGGCTGACGGAAGGCTCGGTGATGGAGAGGGCCATGCGTGCTGCTGCGGACAAGGATCCAGGTAACTACTGCTCTAAGACCATTTCCGATTTTGCTATCTTACAAGCTCCCCCTGTCGATCATCTTCTTACGGTAGCAAAGGATAGTTGTGTTGTGTTTCCTGCTTCTTCTGGCTCCCCTCTGGAGGCTATCTCCTTGATTCGTGCTAAGGAGCTGGCGCAAGCGGAGCTTGCACTTGCCCGCCACAAGATTGAATCTGACGCTGCACGTGAGAAGGAAGAAGCTGCTCTGAAGAAGGATCAGTCCACGCCCGTGGCTCCCTCCATGCCAGAAGGGTCTGGCACAGAGGGAGTCGAACCTGCGCCTGCGACCAAACATCGTCGTGGGGTTAAGGTGGCGCAGCCACAGCGTAAGAGGCCGCTTACCCGCCAAGCACGGGCTGATGGGATGGGTTCCTAATGCGGTGCCTTTTCTGGAATATCAGGGGGTTCGGCCGACGGGGGCGCCGTACTCTCCTCAAAGACTACCTCCGCACCCACCACATCGATGTAGTATACCTACAAGAAACGGTTAAACAATACTTTACTGATCAGGAGCTCAGGAGCTTAGAGATAGGGAGAAGTTCGTTTGGTGTTGGCTCCCTGCTAACGGGGATCTGGTGGCATGCTTATTGGCCTGAGGGAGAGTCGTTTCGACGTTGGAGCTATTGACAGGGGTCAATACTTCCTTAGTATGACGGCCATTTACAGATCCTTGAACATAAAGCTGGAAATCGTAGGGGTCTACGGTCCGGCTGATCACTCTTTCTCCAGGGATTTCCTAGAGGAGATCTCCAATAAGATTGTAAGCTCTGAGCTTCCCCTCATCATGGGAGGAGATTTCAACCTAATCCGCAGCCAAGCAGACAAGAGCAATGATCGGGTGAACTGGGCTAGGATTAACATGTTCAACGAGGCTATTGGGGAATGGGGAGTTAGGGAAATCCCTCGCACTGGGGCGCGATTCACCTGGACTAATAAGCAACTTAACCCGGTTCACAGCGTGCTTGATAGAGTGTTCATCTCTTCGGCTCGCGGAACCTCGGTTCCTCTCGTGCTCGGTCTCGTGCAGTAAACCGATCCTGGGTTTGGATCACACCCCTTTGATTCTGGACACTGGGGAGGATAACCCGATCAGAAGCAACAGGTTCTTTTTTGAAACTGGGTGGTTTGAGGTGGAAGGATTCCCTCATGTTCTCACCTCCACCTGGGAGAGGTTGGCAAGGTCGGTGGGAGGAAGAGATGTTACGGACTGGTGGCACTTCATGTCAGGGGGCCTAAGACAATACTTGAGAGGATGGAGCAAAAACCTGGGGAAAGAACAAAGATTGCAAAAACTCCACCTGCTAGAACAAATCAAACAGTTGGACTCCGAGGCGGACGCGGCCGGCCTTGAGGAGGACAGCTGGGCCTTCCGTTATTATCTTGAAGACCAGCTCTTGAATCTTTACCGGATCGAAGAAGAGTATTGGCGTCAGAGGGGACGCGTCCGGTGGTCGCTTCAAGGGGACGCGAACACGGCTTACTTCCATGCGGTGGCTAACGGCAGGCGGCGGAAATGCCTTATCACCTGCTTGGTTACGGATGATGGACCAATTTCAGACAAGCTCCTGATCCAACAACACGTTTACGCTTTCTACAGAGATCTGCTAGGATCTGTTTCGCCGCGGCTGTGTGGGTTAGCCCCAGACGCTTGGGAGGGGTTGGCTAGGGTGAGCCAAGAGGAGAACCTCAATCTAGCCCCGACCTTCTCGGAAACCAAGCTCTTCAAGATCGTCAAGGAGATGAAAACGGACACGGCGCCGGGACCGGATGGTTTTCCGGTTGCTTTCTTCCAGAAATGCTGGCCGCTTGTAAAGCATGGGGTTTTACACATTCTGAATGATTTCATCCTAGGGAGGATTGATATTTCCCGGCTTAATTATGGAGTGCTCTCCCTCATCCCTAAGATTTCCGGGGCAGACAAAATTTCGCAGTATAGACCCATAGCACTTATCAACGTCATCTTCAAGATTGTATCTAAGGCTTTTGCCCTTAAACTGGACCCGATCGCCCACCGGATCATTAGCCCAAACCAAACGGCCTTCATCAAAGGTAGATTCATCCTTGACGGAGCCCTGGCTCTTCAAGAGATCATTCACGAGCTCAAACGCAAGAAGCTTGGGGGCATCTTGCTAAAAATTGACTTCGAGAAAGCTTACGATCGGGTTAACTGGGAGTTCTTAGTTGAGGTCCTCCGCGCCAAAGGTTTTGATGCTGGGGTTGTCCACCGGATCCTGCAGCTAGTCACAGGGGGCCATACTGCAATCTCCATCAACGAGGAAGTGGGTCCCTCCTTTCGCAACAAGAGGGGTTTGCGACAAGGAGACCCTCTCTCCCCGCTACTCTTCAATTTCATGGCTGAAGCTATCTCGGTGATGCTAACCAAGGCGTGCGAAGCCGGTCACATTGCGGGCGTGGTTCCCCACTTGATCCCAGGGGGATTTCACACTTACGATACGTCGACGACACCCCGACCTTAGTCCAATACAACGAGCAACTGGATCAGCAACTTGAAATTTTTGCTGATGTGCTTTGAGGAGATGTCTGGTCTTAAGATTAACTACCATAAAAGCGAGGTGATGGTCATGGGACAAACCCCGGAAATCATGCAAAGGGTTGCTGATATGCTTAATTGCAAATTGGGTGAGTTCCCTTTCGTCTACCTCGGCTTACCTATTGCCGACCGTAAACTCACCATGGATCAATGGATGTTCCTTGTGCAGAAGCTGGGTTTCAGAATTGAATCTTGGTTAGGAAGGTTTTTGTCCTCAGGGGGTAGGCTGATCCTCTCTAACTCTTGCTTAGCCAGCCTGCCAATGTTTGCTATGGGGTTGTTCCTTCTTCAGGATGGGGTGCATGCGAAATTTGACTCCCATCGTGCCCGGTTCTTTTGGGAAGGAGCCGGGCCGAAACGCAAGTACCACTTGGTCAACTGGCCGGATGTGTGCAGACCCAAGGATTGTGGGGGCCTAGGCATTATTAACTCCAAGAAAATGAACACTGCCCTCATGCTGAAGTGGATCTGGAAGCTGTTCCAAGGAGACAACTCGGTTTGGGCCCAAGTTATCTCCGCTAAATATGTCTAGGCAAGAGACATCTTTTCTGGCATGAGCCAGGGGGGTTCGCCGTTCTGGAAATCCTTGCACAAAATCAAGCATTTCTTCAAGTTAGGGGCTAGACACCAAATTGGCGACGGGGCGCGTACTCAATTCTGGTTTGACGTGTGGGAGGGCCCTAGACCCCTCAGAGATTGCTTCCCAAACCTGTTTAGTATTTGTGACAATCCCATCATTTCGGTGGCGTCGGCCTGCAACGCGGAGATGGGTATCCGTTTCCGCAGAACCTTCAGCCAGCCTGCCTCGGATGAGTGGAGACTCGCCGCACGCCATTATTGTTAACACTAACCTTGGTCGTGGGCAGGATAAAATCGTCTGGGGCCTTGACCCATCTGGAGAATACACAGTGAACTCCATGTACAACAAACTCTCTCAAGGTGCTTCGATTGCCCACTTCAAGGACCTTTGGGCCGCCAAATTACCCCTCAAAATCAAGATCTTCTCTTGGCAACTTGCCCTTGGCAGACTCCCGTCGAGCGAGCTCATCGCCTCGCGCCATGGCCCGGCCTCTGGGCGCTGTGCCTTGTGTAACCAGCACTGAAAACGTCAACCACATCTTCTTTGTCCGCTCACCGGCTCGCTTTATGTGGAGTGTTGTTAGACAGCTGCTAGGGTGTAGCTGGTCTCCAACCTCTTTTGCCCACTTTTTCTCTTTATTTTCGAGCTTTGCTCGGGAGACCCCGACGCTTACTTTGGATGTTGTTTTTGGCTCAAAGCTGGGCGCCGTGGCATATTCGCAATAAACTTACCATTGAGTCTAAGATAATCCGCCAACCAGCCTGACATCATTTTCAAAACTATCATCTTCTTGCAGCTGTGGTCTCCTTCGGCAAAACCCCAAGACAAGGCAAGCATCCTGGAGCCGATAAGTCGGCTAAGAAGTATTCACGCGGAGGTGGCGGCAAGTGAGGGCTAGGCGCTTCGGGCTGGCCGGCGAGGGCGTCCAGTGCCACCCATGGGATTCTCGGTCTTACCATCTCGTGTCTTGCTTATGTTATGTTCCGTTCTTCGGCTAAGCTGTATGCCGCAGCATGTAATAACTGTGTGTGTTCCGAACCTGAGGGCTTTATTAATTTAAAGTCGGGCAGATCGATGCCTTTTATCTAAAAAAATATATCCCCTGGCGAGCAGCCGAGCACCTATGTTTCCTCCTGACCAAGCCCGTTGCGCATGAGTCAGGGATCATTGCTAGGTCGTCTCCTTTCCCTCCTGAAATCAAGGATCTCGATGGCGATCAATTCCTTCCCATGGGCTGCATTGACGATAGTGTCCTGTACGTTGCTGCCGCCCTCGGCCACAGCTCGTACGCCTCGTGTAGCGCACGCGAGGACGCCGCCTACGTGATGGACATGATGTGCAGCTCGGCAGATGACCTCTGAACCGTCAGTGGACGTTGACGGCAACTCCACCGGTGCAGGAAACGGTGCACGGCGAGTAGTCTAATATGGTTGAACCGGTGTCAGAAACCCACCCACGAACATGGAACAACTGAGCCGGGCAGCACGAGGTCAAGGAACTGGCCATGGCGGCCGAAACGCAGCTAGGGCCAGCACGAGGGCGAGGAACTGGCGGAGGCCGAAACACAGCTAAGGCGAGGCAACACGAGCTCAAGGAACTGGCCATGGCCGCCGAAACACAGCTAGGGCAAGCTCGAGGGCGAGGCCTTCGCTGAGGCCAAAACACATAGGGCGAGCTCGAGGGCGAGCCCTTGGCGGACCTCAGGAGCTCCTGCTTGTACGATCGGAAGGCTCAGCCCGGCCACCGGCGGCGTCAACAGAGCCATGTATAGGTGGCGGCGTGAGATTGTACTGCTCTAGCGTCACATCGTACGTCGGCGGCGGACGGATCTGTTCCGGAGGTCAAGGAGGCTGTGGCCCACAGGGAGATCATCGCCGGGGTCCCAAACACATTGACAGCGCCGATGGCTTGAGGCTGCTGATAGAATATGTATTAGTGTTATACATGTATATATGTTGGGGTCTGTGTATATATACCCAACACATTGTATTTGTACTGTAACTCTTGGTCTATATATAATGAGAAGGACACGCCGGCCACGTTGAGCTGTGCAACCCTAAAACACTTTTCCCTAAACTCTATTATGGTATCAGAGCCTAAACGCTTCTAGACCTAATCCTTCCGCCGCCGCAGCCGTCTTCTGCCGCCGTCGCCGTCGTGATCCTCCCACGCCATCGCGATGCTTCCGGCCTCCCCCGGTGCGGCTTCATCCGCGGCTGCGACAACCAACGCCGCCATCACCAGTTTGATCTCCACCGCACCGCTGCTAGTCGATCCACCGCTGCCAGTAGATCTGACCTCCACCGTGCCGCTTGAGACGGCCTCCTTCGCGCTGTCGTCGGTCTACACTGCACCGATCGTCGCGGGTCTGCTGATGTCAACACGGGTCTTCCCGTGCCACCGCCTGGAATCCCTGCCGTGCCCGCGGGATATCTGCTGCCGCCGGCAGCACTGCCAGGGTTCCAACTCCCATTTGCAGGAACTCTGGGCGTTGTCTCCATCGCCTCAGCCATTACTATAAGGCTGACGAGCGAGAACTACATGATCTGGAGGGCCCAGGTTGCTACTAAGCTCATCCATTTGATCACGCTGACTGCTCACAATATCCAGCAGCTCTGCGCTTCCCCTCTTTTCTATCTCCAGACCTGCAACCAGGTTGCTAATCTTTGATCCAGAGGAACACACGAGCCCTGCATTTCGAAGAAAACTAGGTTTGGTTGTATTCCTTGAGAGGACCTCCGATACAACCTGGGCCTCACTCTTTTGTCCTCCATCTGCCGTAGGTTCAGAGAGTTGCTTTTTCATTTCATCCTTAGTTTGCAATTAAGAAAATCAAAGGTTATCAAAAGCAGTAGGATACGGCATTCAACTTTCATGGAGGCAAAAGCTTACTTACAATTGCATCTTGTACTGTGGTGGAGAAGCCATTTTCCGGCTGAAGTGGCACTCCTTGAATATTTCCAAAGGAGTGGACTCTTTATTATTGTCCGGGTCTTCCTGAAATAATAGACATACATGAAGCAAGCTTGCAGGTTCTACATGGACCTGGTACAAGGGTACAATGTGCACAAAAGCTCATACAAGATTTTAGTTCAATCGGCCTGCAGCTGTCCATGGAATAATTAAACAGAAACCACATGAAGCTGGCAAAAACATCATGTAATGTAAATGGTACAAAAAGCTTAATACCATACGCTAGCAGAATTGTAAATTACATTGTAGCGCAATGAATGTGATCAACGTAGAATTATCCAACAATGCATTAAGCGAAAATCAAAGTAAATAGACAAGAAACTTGAAACATCCATCACAGTATTCCGTTGAATTACAGACAGGTTTTGGCTTACCAAATTCTGTAGATGCACTGCATAGCTGCGCGACCCAGTTGCTTGATGAAACTGGACCATTGCATTGTTTTTTTTGTTGTTAGCACATATCTTCTGCATGAATCGTAGAACTAGTAACTATAGACATAATCATGTACAAGGCAAAGAATTGGTTGTAGAAAAGGAACTGACCATCGTTTGGGGATTATTCCAGTGGTCCACAAGCGCTTTCCATTCATCGTTACTCATCGATGCAACAGGGCTTTCTTTCGGGGTGGGACGATCCATGTTGTAAAAGTACTCCTTTTTTAGGAGGTACCTACATTGCCGAAGGCCTTTCTGAAGAAGCTTTGTACAAGCCGTTTTTACCGGTGACACATTTATGTCCACAACAAACTTGGACTAGTGACATGACAGAACATGAATATAAGAGTGATATCTCCAAAAATTAGAATCTTAGGGCTCCTTTGATTCATAGGATAGGAAAATCATAGGGATAGGGAAAACATACGATTGCTATGTCATGCCTAGTTGAATCCTATAGGAAGATGAGCTCTCGTGCGAAAGGAATTTTTCATGAGATATGACCGCATGTTTATTTCCTATAGGATTTGCACTACAAAATTCCTATAGGACTATTCCTATAGGATATATTCCTATGAATCAAACAACTAGTGTGGGAAAAAATCCTATAGGATCTAAATCCTATACAATTCCTACACTATTCCTATGAATCAAAGGAGCCCTTAATATAAACATTACAGGGGAGAAAAGGGCATCAGTACGTACATACCACAACTTCACCGTAATAGTCAGCGAGAAGCCCAGTATCATCTTTGTAGTGATTCCAATGTGAACGCACAGGCACATGATTCCTGACTACATTGTTGCATTCTCTGGCAAACTTTGCAGCCATGAAAGCTGACTCAGGTATAGTCTTCCCTTTTGGAATGACGACTGGGAGTTTGCCACACAGAGGTCGGGACATCCTTTTGGGTCCTTTTTCCATGTTGTGCCCCGTCCAACGAGATCATCTTCTTTGGGGTCTAGATCAATATATAAAAACAAATATTTAGTACATTATGGTAGTACACCTGGAAGTAACAGACTAAATACAGGAAACATGCTTTTAACGGCATTGTGAATCTTAGTTGACTCATCACTGAGTTCAGTAGTAAGGGTTTCTCCTGTATCAGCATTACATGTGTTACGGAGGAAGTATGTGTGTGGCCATCATGGAACCAAAGCTATCCTAAACCATATGTAAAGCACTTGACATTAAAACTTGGTAAATGCAGTAAGCTTACGGAAATACCTTCAACAAGAGAATATTCCTGAAGTGAGGATGTGTGCGGCATTGGGCTCTGACCTATTTTACACCGTTTAGATCGTGATTTAGCACTTCTGTGACTACCTGTTTCAGATCCAGCCGGTGATTGCAAAGCTGATGGTCTTTTCATTCTAGGCTTGATCGAGATTCCATCTGGAGGCCTCCGGTTAGCCCTACTATTGTTGCTGGCAGTAGGTTTCTTCGCCCCCTAGTAAGAAGCACAACATCGGTCAATTTGAAGCGATCAGGGCAACAATTAATTGGCTTCCGCAATCAAATATAGATATGACAAGGCAAGTGAAAATGGAGGAATTACACCTTAGCTATCGAGAGAGCAGCGAAGGCCTTGGGCACATCTTGTGATGAGAGTGCAAGATCATTATCACCTTCAGGTGTCTGAGATGTCACTATTCTCTTGCTGCCCTTCGTTGATGAGTGTCCCCTTGTACTAGCTGTTTCTATGGGAAGGTTGCTTGAAACCTATATTATGTGTCTGTGAGTAACGAACAAAAGGAAGAAATCAAGCAGAAACAGTCGTATTTGGGACTACAAATCAACTAAATCATGATCTACCAGGTAGTTCTTTTAGCGAAAAAGACTGTTTCGGCACAACTTAGGGCTTGTTTGATTAATAGGGTAGGAAAAACAGAGGGATAGGAAAAAAATTATGATTGGTATGGCATGTCCCATTAAATCCTATGGGAATGAATCCTATGGGAATTTGTAGGAGTTGTTGTTTCATAGCAGCCTAGAAAAAACAGAGAAACTATCAATAATTATAATATTATTACTTCAAGTTGGATCTTTAAAAAACTAGCAGTTACTCACTCGGCTAGCGTATAAATGTTTTCAAGAGCTCTCACCTAATGAAAAGTTTCCTAAAGGAATAGGCTAGGACAAGTTGGTAGGAAATGATCCTACAGGCTCTATTCCTACAAATCAAACGGCAGTTTAGGGAACAAAAAACCCATATGAATAAAATCCTTTGAGAATCGTATGTAATTCCTACAAATCAAACAAGCCCCTAATATCAATTTCCAATAGTTTTATCCCTAGATTTATAGAACACAAAAGGGAACAGATAAACGCTGCTCATAGAGCTTCCTCTCGCAGCTAAGAAAGGAGGGTATTCCTCTCGATCTATTCAGTGAAGTAGACTAAGACAAAAAAAAGTACATCAGAATCAGTCAGAAGGTAGGATGAAACGGTGCCTGCCATAACAAACTAACTACTTGAAGCTTCTATATAAGCGTAGTTGAACAACCAACTAGCTAGTCCATAGCAAAATTGGCAAAACAACCGCTAACATCTAGAAACAATAGAAAAAACTCGGAGCCAAAAAATATAGTATCACCATTGCTGGACTGTCCGGGCGCATAGATCTCCTATCGGAGATGGACAGGAACCGCACTAGCGGGCATTGTCGGGATAATGGACGGCCACATGTAACAACAGCGCAGCAACGATGTGTGCGGCGAGAGGGACAGAGAGGTAGGCTAAGGGCGATGATGGATATAGCCGTAGGGGGGAGGCGGAGGCGGATGCCGATCTAGGGTTCGTTCATCGTTCGATTGGGGGAAAACTCTGTACCTTTCGGCTAGGCGCGGGTTATGGTCGCATTGGGTAACAAGTTCTAGGATACCCTTGTCCTCAGATACCGTGGGACTCACGGGTAGAAGGGACATTTCCTCGGTTTCAAAATTTTGAGCACCCCGCCAATATGAATGCTATATTTGGAGACATTTCAGACAGGTGAGTCCGCCTCTGCTAGCTGTCTCAATGAGGCAATGTATGGTACAAGTGGGTTGGACCTCATGGGCTGAAGTTGGGCTACCTCTATGTGGAAGGACCTAGCCCATAAGATGGTTGTACATCTTTTAGTTGTGTTTTTTATTCTAAACATAGCCAGGTAAGGCCACACGAAGTCTGAATGTCTGATCAACAGACCTGCCTGGAAAAGAAAGCTGCATTTCGTCGAACATTTAAAGTGGCCGATCTTGCAGCTTGGCCAGGAGCTTTATTCGAAGTCTCCTGATTCAGGTTTATTATTCGAAGTCTCCTGATTCAGGTTTATTATTCGAAGTCTCCTGATTCAGGTTAATTATTTCTTGATAGAAGACCCTAAATGGCCCTGCTTTTTTCTGAATGCAACATGTCTGATTAGACCTGATAGAATACCAGTTCAGCCATAAAACATGAAATGAAAACTACATCACCAGTTTACTGCAACATTACAAAACAACTTCCACGCAGGGACTTCAAACAACATATCTTCAGTTCAGGTGTCAAACACCAAGTAGTGTGAAATAGTTACAATAGGAGTACCCAAAACAAAATGAAAAGTACTAACACAAGTTTTGCCACCAGATAGAACATGACACTAACTAAGAAGAGCAATTACTATGCTGGAACAAGTGGAACCTTATTAGCAAACATCATCCTATCCGATTTTTCATCGCCACACGAGGCACGACCCACATCGGCGTCTGTGTGCTTCCCCATGTCTGCATGTTGTACTTGAAGAACCCTCCCACAGGTTGTCGTACATTAGAAATGTGTAGCCCGATCCAATCCGCTTTTGCACGTCTTCTGAGAGTTACCCGATCATCCGAAATGTAGACCCAGCTTGACTTCCCCACCAAATCCAAATCGATCTTCAGAAAGATTTCCCATTAAGGGGTGGTTCAAACCCAGGAAGAGAGAATCAGCTCCGAGGTCCTCTACCTGAACCCACCCCGATGGCTGGTCAGGCCCTTGGAATTCTTCGTCCAAATCAGGCATTCAGAAAACATAGCACCGAAGAGATGGATACAATGTCAATCTACAGCGAGGGAAATAAAGAGTATCGTCTTTCACATTGGCTAGAGTGCCCCGGATATGTATCCATATCAGTGATGGATGGTGATTATGATCAAGAAATGCCAAAGCCAGGAACCAGCAACGATAATCCATGCGGCTGTTGAGTTGGCCGTCAGCATCTCCATCGTCGTTTATTACTGGGGCCCCAAATACCAGTGGATTAGCTTTCCATCCTGCCCAAACCACACAACAAAGCCAAAGAATAATATGAAGTTAGATGGTTTTACTATAACATTACCACAACGAGGAACTGCGCATTGGTAGTGGTATATGTCGAACTAACTGTATGAACATGGTTCCCACATAAATACATCGCCAATATAGGCTGTGACCGCGAATATGCGCTCATAGCTCCATGCAGCGTCAACATACTCTCGCGGGGCGAGACTTGTGTTTGTAAGGACAGTCCACTTATTGGACACTCCAGTAAAACAAGGATCTGTCGCAAGTATGACAATGAAACGACTGAACACGGCAATGAGCTTGTAGATCTACCTGCCGTTGATGAACTCGGGAGCCTCGACAATATGAATCTTCCGCAGTTCGGTGATTGTGAAATCATGTGTAAACGTGAATGGCCCATGATATGGTGGTTTCTCAAACTGTGCAGTTTGGATTGATGGGATCGAAATCCTGGTACATGAGTACAAATTCACCAAATACCACTGCACCGGATTATCGCGACAAACTACGGCTATCCAGTCGCGCTTGTAACCAGCCCAATGGCAATCGCTCTATGGGAGTATGATGCACGCTGGCTCAGAAGGATGATCTAACGGCATCAAGGTGGCTTCCGTCACTTTGTTTCCATCACCACTTTTTTCATTTGGCCAAGTACACGGATTGGTGTGCAGTAGACAAGGAAGATCAAAGGGGAAACATCGCGGGATTCCCGACACAAGCCATGTCAAGGAAATGTGCAGATCTAGGACGGCATAGGACATACGGGACATGCACATCGGGCCGGATAGAGAATAGATTACCTCAAGAATGTGATCCATCATCTTGATACGTCTCCGACGTATCGATAATTTCTTATGTTCCATGCCACATTATAGATGATATCTACATGTTTTATGCATACTTTATGTCATATTTATGCATTTTCCGGCACTAACCTATTAACGAGATGCCGAAGAGCCGATTGCTCGTTTTCTACTCGTTTTTGGTTTCAGAAATCCTAGTAAGGAAATATTCTCGGAATTGGACGAAATCAATGCCCAGGGGCCTATTTTTCCACGAAGCTTTCCAGAAGACCGGAGGACTTACGAAGTGGGGCCACGAGGTGGCGCCACACTAGGGCGGATCGGCCCAAGCCTTGGCCGCGCCGGCCTGTTGTGTGGGGCCCTCGTGTGGCCCCCTGACTTTCCCTTCCGCCTACATATAGTCTTCGTCGCGAAACCCCCAGTACCGAGAGCCACGATACGGAAAACCTTCCAGAGACGCCGCCGCCGCCAATCCCATCTCGGGGGATTCAGGAGATCGCCTCCGGCACCCTGCCGGAGAGGGGAATCATCTCCCGGAGGATTCTTCACCGCCATGGTCGCCTCCGGAGTGATGAGTGAGTAGTTCACCCCTGGACTATGGGTCCATAGCAGTAGCTAGATGGTCGTCTTCTCCTTATGTGCTTCATTGTCGGATCTTGTGAGCTGCATAACATGATCAAGATCATCTATCGGTAATGCTATATGTTGTGTTTGTTGGGATCCGATGGATAGAGAATACTATGTTATGTTGATTATCAATCTATTACCTATGTGTTGTTTATGATCTTGCATGCTCTCCGTTATTAGTAGAGGCTCTGCCAAGTTTTTACTCTTAACTCCAAGAGGGAGTATTTATGCTCGATAGTGGGTTCATGCCTCCATTAAATCTGGGATAGTGACAGAAAGTTCTAAGGTTGTGGATGTGTTGCTGCCACTAGGGATAAAACATTGATGCTATGTCCGAGGATGTAGTTATTGATTACATTACGCACCATACTTAATGCAATTGTCTGTTGTTTGCAACTTAATACTGGAAGGGGTTCGGATGATAACCTGAAGGTGGACTTTTTAGGCATAGATGCATGTTTGGATAGCGGTCTATGTACTTTATCGTAATGCCCAATTAAATCTCACTATACTCATTATATCATGTATGTGCATGGTCATGCCCTCTCTATTTGTCAATTGCCCAACTGTAATTTGTTCATCCAACATGCTATTTATCTTATGGGAGAGACACCTCTAGTGAACTGTGGACCCCGGTCCTATTCTTTTACATCGAATACAATCTACTTGCAATACTTGTTCTACTCGTTTTCTGCAAACAATCATCATCCACACTATACATCTAATCCTTTGCTACAGCAAGCCGGTGAGATTGACAACCTCATCGTTACGTTGGGGCAAAGTACTTTGGTTGTGTTGTGCAGGGTTCCACGTTGGCACCGGAATCCTCGGTGTTGCGCCGCACTACATCCCGCCGCCATCAACCTTCGACGTGCTTCTTGGCTCCTCCTGGTTCGATAAACCTTGGTTTCTTTCTGAGGGAAAACTTGCTATTGTATGCATCACACCTTCCTCTTGGGGTTCCCAACGGACGTGTCGACTGCATGCATCAAGCTACTTTTCTGGCGCCGTTGCCGGGGAGATCAAGACACGCTGCAAGGGGAGTCTCCACAATCCAATCTCTTTACTTTGTTTTTGTCTTGCTTTATTTTATTTACTTTCTTGTTTGCTGCATTATATCAAAACACAAAAAAATTAGTTGCTAGCTTTACTTTATTTACTGTCTTGTTCTCTATATCAAAAACACAAAAAAAAATTACTTACTTGCATTTACTTTATTTACCTTTAGTTTATTTCATCATGTTTCCTCCTAAGTTCACTCTGAAAGACATACCGGTAGGACGTGGGTCTATAATTGGGAGAGATAATATAGAAGATTTTTTCACTCATGTTAGTACCACTGAAGATTTTGAAGATAGACACTTGGTAGAACTTGCTCCTACTTATGAGATTGCTGTTGCTTCTTTAGTTCACATGTTGGAAACTAAATTTGTTAATCTTAATCCTATAATCCAACACATGTTTCTCACACTCGGTGATATGGAAGAAGGGGAAAAGAAAGATTTTTCATTAGAAACCCTTCTTAAAGAATTTGGGGGAATAGCAAGAGAAGCTAGAAAAGTCTTCACTAAATATAATATGCTAGGCTCTTATACCAATTTTGCCAGTACCCTTGAAAAAATGGAAAAAGATAGACAAAAGTATACTAATCAAGTTAATTATGAGGGGATATTAAAACCTCAATACCGTGCAAACTCTTAGGAATGTGCAAGGCACTAGAAAATAATTATGCTTGGCTTGTTCCCAAAAATTTGTTTGATGAAAATAGCAAGCCTAAGACTAATGAAAAGGGAGCCTCTGAAACTTACATAGATAAGATACAATGCATAGTTGAGAAAACTCCAAACCCCGCTTGTCGATGCATCATCTCTTGATAATACTTGATACACACTTTCGCGCCTAGCCGAAAGGCGTTAAAGAAAAGCGCTTATGGGAGACAACCCATGTTTTTACTACAGTACTTTTATTTTATATTTGAGTCTTGGAAGTTGTTACTACTGTAGCAACCTCTCCTTATCTTAGTTTTGTGCATTTTTGTGCCAAGTAAAGTCGTTGATAGTAAGGTTCATACTAGATTTGGATTACTGCGCAGAAACAGATTTCTTTGCTGTCACGAATCTGGGCCTAATTCTCTGTAGGTAACTCAGAAAATTATGCCAATTTACGTGAGTGATCCTCAGATATGTACGCAACTTTCATTCAATTTGAGCATTTTCATCTGAGCAAGTCTGGTGCCTCAATAAAATTCGTCTTTACGAACTGTTCTGTTTTGACAGATTCTGCCTTTTATTTCGCATTGCCTGTTTTGATATGCTTGATGGATTTTTCTATTCCATTGACTTTCAGTAGCTTTGTGTAATGTCCAGAAGTGTTAAGAATAATTATGTCACCTCTGAACATGTAAATTTTAATTGTGCACTAACCCTCTAATGAGTTATTTTGAGTTTGGTGTGGAGGAAGTTTTCAAGGATCAAGAGAGGGAGATGATACAATATGATCAAGGAGAGTGAAAGCTCTAAGCTTGGGGATGCCCTGGTGGTTCACCCCTGCATATTTTAAGAAGACTCAAGCGTCTAAGCTTGGGGATTCCCAAGGCATCCCCTTCTTCATCGACAACATTATCTGGTTCCTCCCCTGAAACTATATTTTTATTCCATCACATCTTATGTGCTTTGCTTGGAGCGTCGGTTTGTTTTTGTTTTTGTTTTTGTTTGAATAAAATGGATCCTAGCATTCATTGTGTGGGAGAGAGACACGCTCCGCTGTTGCATATGGACAAATATGTCCTTAGGCTTTACTCATAGTATTCATGGCGAAGGTTGAATCTTCTTCGTTAAATTGTTATATGGTTGGAATCGGGAAATGCTACATGTAGTAATTCTAAAATGTCTTGAATAATTTGATACTTGGCAATTGTTGTGCTCATGTTTAAGCTCTTGCATCATATACTTTGCACCTATTAATGAAGAAATACATAGATCTTGCTAAAATTTGGTTTGCATAATTGGTCTCTCTAAAGTCTAGATAATTTCTAGTATTGAGTTTGAACAACAAGGAAGACGGTGTAGAGTCTTATAATGTTTACAATATGTCTTTTATGTGAGTTTTGCTGCACCGGATCATCCTTGTGTTTGTTTCAAATAACCTTGCTAGCCTAAACCTTGTATCGAGAGGGAATACTTCTCATGCATCCAAAATCCTTGAGCCAACCACTATGCCATTTGTGTCCACATTACCTACCTACTACATGGTATTTCTCCGCCATTCCAAAGTAAATTGCTTGAGTGCTACCTTTAAAATTTCTATCCTTTACCTTTGCAATATATAGCTCATGGGACAAATAGCTTAAAAACTATTGTGGTATTGAATATGTACTTATGCACTTTATCTCTTATTAAGTTGTTTGTTGTGCGATAACCATGTTCCTGGGGACGCCATCAACTACCCTTTGTTGAATATCATGTGAGTTGCTATGCATGTCCGTCTTGTCTGAAGTAAGGGAGATTTACCACTCATTTAATGGTTAGAGCATGCATAATGTTAGAGAAGAACATTGGGCCGCTAACTAAAGCCATGATCCATGGTGGAAGTTTCAGTTTTGGACATATATCCTCAATCTCAAATGAGAACATTAATTGTTGCTACATGCTTATGCATTAAAGAGGAGTCCATTATCTGTTGTCTATGTTGTCCCGGTATGGATGTCTAAGTTGAGAATAATCAAAAGCGAGAAATCCAATGCGAACTTTCTCCTTAGACCTTTGTATAGGCGGCATAGAGGTACCCCTTTGTGACACTTGGTTAAAACATGTGTATTGCGATGATAATCCCGGTAATCCGAGCTAATTAGGACAAGGTGCGGGCACTATTAGTATACTATGCATGAGGCTTGCAACTTGTAAGATATAATTTACATGACACATATGCTTTATTACTACCGTTGACAAAATTGTTTCTTGTTTTCAAAACCAAAGCTCTAGCACAAATATAGCAATCAATGCTTCCCTCTGCGAAGGGCCTTTCTTTTACTTTTATGTTGAGTCAGTTCACCTATCTCTCTACCTCAAGAAGCAAACACTTGTGTGAACTTTGCATTGATTCCTACATACTTGCATATTGCACTTGTTATATTACTTTACATTGACAATATCCATGAGATATACATGTTATAAGTTGAAAGCAACCGCTGAAACTTCAATCTTCCTTTGTGTTGCTTCAACAACTTTACTTTGATTTATGGCTTTATGAGTTAACTCTTATGCAAGACTTATTGATGCTTGTCTTGAAAGTACTATTCATGAAAAGTCTTTGCTTTATGATTCATTTGTTTACTCATGTCATTACCATTGTTTTGATCGCTGCATTCATTACATATGCTTACAATAGTATGATCAAGGTTATGATGGCATGTCACTCCGGAAATTATCTTTGTTATCGTTTACTCGCTCGGGACGAGCGAGAACTAAGCTTGGGGATGCTGATACGTCTCCGACGTATCGATAATTTCTTATGTTCCATGCCACATTATTGATGATATCTACATGTTTTATGCATACTTTATGTCATATTTATGCATTTTCCGGCACTAACCTATTAACGAGATGCCGAAGAGCCGATTCTTGTTTTCTGCTGTTTTTGGTTTTAGAAATCCTAGTAAGGAAATATTCTCGGAATTGGAAGAAATCAACGCCCAGGGGCCTATTTTTCCACGAAGCTTCCAGAAGACCGGAGGACTTACGAAGTGGGGCCACGAGGTGGCGCCACACTAGGGCGGCGCGGCCCAAGCCTTGGCCGCGCCGGCCTGTTGTGTGGGGCCCTCGTGTGGCCCCCTACTTGCCCTTCCGCCTACATATAGTCTTCGTCGCGAAACCCCCAGTACCGAGAGCCACGATACGGAAAACCTTCCAGAGACGCCGCCGCCGCCAATCCCATCTCGGGGGATTCAGGAGATCACCTCCGGCACCCTGACGGAGAGGGGAATCATCTCCCGGAGGATTCTTCACCGCCATGGTCGCCTCCGGAGTGATGAGTGAGTAGTTCACCCCTGGACTATGGGTCCATAGTAGTAGCTAGATGGTCGTCTTCTCCTTATGTGCTTCATTGTCGGATCTTGTGAGCTGCATAACATGATCAAGATCATCTATCTATAATGCTATATGTTGTGTTTGTTGGGATCCGATGGATAGAGAATACTATGTTATGTTGATTATCAATCTATTACCTATGTGTTGTTTATGATCTTGCATGCTCTCCGTTATTAGTAGAGGCTCGGCCAAGTTTTTACTCTTAACTCCAAGAGGGAGTATTTATGCTCGATAGTGGGTTCATGCCTCCATTAAATCTGGGACGGTGACGGAAAGTTCTAAGGTTGTGGATGTGATGTTGCCACTAGGGATAAAACATTGATGCTATGTCCGAGGATGTAGTTATTGATTACATTACGCACCATACTTAATGCAATTGTCCGTTGTTTGCAACTTAATACTCGGAAGAGGTTCGGATGATAACTCGAAGGTGGAATTTTTAGGCATAGATGCATGCTCGGATAGCGGTCTATGTACTTTGTCGTAATGCCCAATTAAATCTCACTATACTCATTATATCATGTATGTGCATGGTCATGCCCTCTCTATTTGTCAATTGCCCAACTGTAATTTGTTCACCCAACATGCTATTTAACTTATGGGAGAGACACCTCTAGTGAACTGTGGACCCCAGTCCTATTCTTTTACATCGAATACAATCTACTGCAACACTTGTTCTACTGTTTTCTACAAACAATCATCATCCACACTATACATCTAATCCTTTGTTACAGCAAGCCGGTGAGATTGACAACCTCACTGTTACGTTGGGGCAAAGTACTTTGGTTGTGTTGTGCAGGTTCCACGTTGGCGCCGGAATCCCTGGTGTTGCGCCGCACTACATCCCGCCACCATCAACCTTCGACGTGCTTCTTGGCTCCTCCTGGTTCGATAAACCTTGGTTTCTTTCTGAGGGAAAACTTGCTACTGTACGCATCACACCTTCCTCTTGGGGTTCCCAACGGACGTGTCGACTGCACGCATCACATCTCCGACCAGTCGCGGACACGGTTGGCTCCTCCATCGCCGTCCATGGTCGACCAGCCGCATATAATGGGGTTTTTGGCCAAGTCAGCTGAGGGAGGTGAGGCTTGCCTAGAGGCGGTAGCGCTGCTGCGAGCTCGAAGGCTGTGGAAATGTTGCAGGACGCGTACGAGCGGTGCCGCGAGTTTGAACTTGGATGGATAGCTAGACCGATGAGGTGAAGACGGCGGAGCGTCGTGCGAGCGGAACACCGAACGGCGGGGGTAAGTGTAGGGATTCGTTGCATAGAAAACAAAAAATTTCCTACCGCGAGAACGCAATCCAAGCCAAGATGCAATCTAGAAGACGGGAGCAACGAGGGGATGAACGAGACTCACCCTTGAATATTTCCAAAGCCTACAAGATGAGGCTCTTGTTGCTGCGGTAGACGATCACTTGCCGCTTTCAAAAGCGCGTAGAAGATCTTGACGGTGCCACAATCGGGCAGCACCTCCGTACTCGGTCACACGTTCGGTGTTGATGAAGACGACGTCCTTCTCCCCGTTCCAGCGGGCAGCGGAAGTAGTAGCTCCTCCTTGAATCCAGCAGCACGATGGCGGTGTCGATGGAGATCTCCGGCGGAGCTTCGCTAAGCGTTGCAGGAGAGGTGGAGGAGTGGGGCGGCTAGGGTTTGGGGAGAGGGGGTGGCCGGCCTCCAAGGGGTGCGGCCAAGGTGGTGGCTTTTTTGTGTGGCCCTCCCCCTCCCCTTGCCCCTCATTATATAGGTGGAACCCCCAAGTGTTGGACTACAAGTCTTCGAATAACTTATGTATCGAAAGCTTATAGCAAATAACTCAATGACGTGATCATATGCTACGCTTAATTGGGTGTGTCCATTACATCATTCATATAATGACATAACCTTTTTATTAATAACATCCAATGTTCATGATTATGAAACAATGATCATCTATTAATCAACAAGCTAGTTAAGAGGCTTACTAGGGACTCATTGTTGTTTACATAACACACATGTATCAATGTTTCGGTTAATACAATTATAGCATGGTATATAAACATTTATCATAAACACAAAGATATGTAATAACCACTTTTATTATTGCCTCTTGGGCATATCTCCAACAGTCTCCCACTTGCACTAGAGTCAATAATCTAGATTACATTGTAAGGTACCTAACACCCATGGCATTCTGGTGTTGGTCATGCTTTGCCCTAGGGAGAGCTTTAGTCAACGGATCTACTACATTCAGATCAGTGTGTACTTTGCAAATCTTTACTTCTCCATCTTCGGTGTACTCACGAATCGAATGATAACGCAGCTTGATATGTGTGACCTTGGTTCTTGTGCATTGGCGATGGCACCCATGTTGTCACAGTAGATGACTAGTGGGTCCAATGCACTAGGAACCACACCGAGCTCTACAATGAACCTCTTCATCCATACCGCTTCTGATGAAGCCTCCGAAGCCGCTATGTACTCCGATTCCGTTGAAGACTTCGCCACCGGACACCGCTTCGAGCTTGCCCAGCTTACTCGCAGCACCATTCAATATAAACACGTACCCGGACCGAGACTTAGAGTCATCGGGATCGGTGTTCCAACTTGCATCGGTGTAACCGGTTACAACGAGCTCTTGGTCACCTCCATAACAAAGAAACATATCCTTAGTTCTTTTCAAGTACTTCGGGATATTCTTGACCGATGTCCAAGTGTTCCATTCCTGGATCACTTTGATATCTCGCTAGTCAAACTAACGAGCATGTGCTATATCCGGTCTAGTACATAGCATGACATACATGATAGAGCCTATCGCCGAGGCATAGGGATCCGACTCTTCCTTTCTCTTTCTTCTCGTCGTAGCCGGTCCTTGAGTCTTACTCAAGACCTTGCCTGGTAACATAGGTAAGAACCCTTTCTTACTTTCGTCCATTCTAAACTTCTTTAGAATCTTGTCCAGATATGTACTTTGTGAAAGCCCTATTAGGCGTCTTGATCTATCTCTATAAATCTTGATGCCTAATATGTACGATGCTTCACCAAGGTCTTCCAATGAAAAACTATTATTCAAATAACCTTTTACACTGCTTAATAGTTCTATATCATTCCCAATCAATAATATGTCATCTACATATAATATCAGGAACGCTACAGAGCTCCCACTCACTTTCTTGTAAATACAGGCCTCTCCATGACACTGTATAAACCCGAAGTCTTTGATCACCTTATCAAAGCGTCGGTTCCAACTTCTGGATGCTTGCTTCAGTCCATAAATTGAACACTGAAGTTTGCACACCTTGTCAACATTTTTAGGATCGACAAAACCTTTGGGTTGTACCATATACAACTCTTCCTCAATGTCTCCATTAAGGAATGCTGTTTTGATATCCATCTGCCAAATCTCATAATCGAAAAATGCAGCTATTGCTAACAAAATCCTCACAGATTTTAGCTTCGCTACAGGTGAGGAAGTCTCATCGTAGTCAACACCTTGAATTTGTCGGAAACCCTTTGTGACAAGTCGAGCTTTATAGACAGTAATATTACCATCAGCATCTGTTTTTCTTTTGAAGATCCATTTATTCTCGACAGCCTTGCGGCTATCGGGTAAGTCTACCAAAGTCCACACTTTGTTATCATACATGGATCCCATTTCGGATTTCATGGCTTCTTGCCATTTGTTGGAATACGGGCTCATCATCGCTTCTTCATACGTCGCGAGGTCTTCATCATTGTTGTCCACAATCATGACATTTAGACAAGGATCATACCAATCAGGAGTGGCACGTTCCCTTGTCGATCTGCGAGGTTCAGTAGCTTTCTCATTCGAAGTTTCATGATCATTATCATTAGCTTCCTCTGTTTCCGGTGTAGGCGGCACAGGAACAACTTCCGGCACTGCGCTACTCTGATCAACGAGAGAAGATTCAGTAATCTCGTCGAGTTCTACTTTTCTTCCAGTCACTTCTTTAGTGAGAAATTCTTTCTCAAGAAAGGTTCCGTTCTTAGCAACAAAGATTTTGCCTTCGGATCCGTGATAGAAAGTGTACCCTATAGTTTCCTTAGGGTATCCTATGAAGATGCATTTCTCCGCTATGGGTTCTAGCTTGTCCGGTTGTAACTTTTTTTACATAGGCTTCGCAACCCCAAACTTTAAGGAACGACAGCTTAGGTTTCTTATTAAACCATAATTCATACGGTGTCGTTTCAACGGATTTAGATGGTGTCCTATTTAAAGTGAATGCAGCTGTCTCTAATGCATAACTCCAAAATGATAACGGCAAATCAGTAAGAGACATCATAGAACGAACCATATCTAAGAGAGTTCGATTACGATGTTCGGACACACCGTTTCGTTGTGGTGTTCCCGGCGGTGTCAATTGTGAAAGTATTCCGCATTTCTTTAAATGCATGCTAAACTCATAACTCAGATATTCACCTCCGCGATCAGATCGTAGAAATTTAATCTTCTTGTTACGTTGATTTTCTACTTCACTTTGGAATTCCTTAAACTTCTCGAAAGTTTCGGATTTATGTTTCATGAAATAGATATACCCATATCTACTCGGATCATCTCGTGAAGGTTAGAACATAACGATAACCACCGCGCGAGGCTACACTCATTGGTCCACACACATCGGTATGTATGATTTCCAATAAGTCTGTAGCTCGCTCCATAATACCAGAGAATGGAGTCTTAGTCATTTTTCCCATTAGACATGCTTCGCATTTATCAAGTGACTCAAAGTAAAGTGATTCAAGTAATCCATCGGTATGGAGTTTCTTCATGCGTTTCACTCCAATATGACCAAGACGACAGTGCCACATATAAGTAGAATTATCATTTAATTTAATTCGCTTAGCATCAATGTTATGAATATGTGTATCACTACTATCGAGATCTAACAGAAATAAACCATTCTTTTCAGGTGCTCGACCATAAAAGATATTATTCATAAAAATAGAACAACCATTATTCTCAGACTTGAATGAATAATCATCTTGCATTAAACAAAATCCAGATATAATGTTCATGCTCAACGCGGGTACAAAATAACAATTATTGAGGTTTAAAACTAATCCCGAAGGTAGATGTAGAGGGAGTGTGCCGACAGCGATCACATCGACTTTGGATCCATTTCCAACGCGCATCGTCACTTCATCCTTCAATAGTCTTCGTTTATTCTTTAGTTCCTATTTCGAGTTACAAATATGAGCAACCGAACCGAGTATCAAATACCCGGGTACTAGTACGAGAACCAAGTAAGATAAACATCTATAACATGTATATCGGATATACCTTCTTTCTTCTTCTTGACAAGGCCGCTCTTCGGATCAGCCAAATACTTGGAGCAATTACGCTTCCGGTGTCCCTTCTCCTTGCGGTAATAGCACTCGGCATCGGGCTTAGGGCCGGTCTTAGGTTTCACGGGAGGCGTGGCAGCTTCATTGCCACCCTTCTTGAATTTGCCTTTAGACTTGCCCTGTTTCTTGAACTCGGTGGTCTTGTTGACCATCAACACTTGGTGCTCTTTCTTTATCTCAACCTCAGCAGATTTCAGCATGGCGAATAGTTCGGGTAACTCTTTGTTCATGTTCTGCATATTGTAGTTCATCACAAAGTTCTTGTAACTAGGTGGCAGTGATTGAAGGACACGATTAATCCCCAGTCTGTTAGGAATCACTATTCCCAAGTCACTGAGTTTCTTCGCATCTCCGGTCATGGCGAGCATGTGCTCACTAACGGAGCTGCCTTCTTCCATCATGCAACTGAAGAAGTGTTTCGATGCTTCATAGCATTCCACTGCCGCATGACTTTCAAAGATAGCTTTCAGCTCATTGACCAACTCATGAGGATCGTGGTGCTCAAAACGTTTTTGAAGATCGGCTTCCGGACCGCATAGGATGGCACACTGAACTTGAGAGTAACGAGTTTTCCGAGTCGCGTAAACATTCTTTACTTCATCGGTTTCAGTTTCGCAGGAGGGTCACCTAGCGGTGCATCAAGCACATATTGCAGATTTCCGCCAGCGAGGAAAATCCTCACATGACGGAACCGGTCGGTGAAGTTGCTACCGTTGCTCTTAAGCTTTTCTTTCTCTAGGAACTGGTTAAAATTGATTGGGGACGCCATATCTACAACATATATTTGCAATAGTTTAGACTAAGTTTATGACAAATTGAGTTCAAATTTTAATTCAACAAAATTAAAAATCTAGGTGAACTCCCACTCAAAACAATATAATATCCCTCGAATTGTCTTAGTGATCACACGAACCAAATCCACCACACCAAGTACGATCATCACGAGACAAGATGTAACTTCAATGGCGAACACTCAAAGTGTTCATCATATCAATCATATGATTCATGCTCTACCTTTCGGTATCACATGTTCCAAGACCATGTCTGTACATGCTAGGCTCATCAAGGCAACCTTAGTATCCGCATGTGCAAAACTGGCTTGCACCCGTTGTATGCACTTGTTGATTCTATCACACCCGATCATCACGAGATGCTTTGAAACGACAAGTCTTGGCAACGGTGCTACTAAGGATGAACACTTTATTATCTTGATATTTTAGTGAGAGGGATCATTTTATAATGCTACCGTCGCGATCTAAGCAAAATAAGATGCATAAAAGGATTAACATCACATGCAATTCATATGTGATATGATATGGCCCCTTTGTCTTTGCGCCTTTGATCTTCATCTCCAAAGCACGGACATGATCTCCATCATCAACGGGCATGATCTCCATCATCGTCGGCGTAGAGTCAAGGTCAATGGCACCGTCTTCATGATTGTTCTCCCATGTAGCAACTATTACAACTTCTTTGAAATACTACTCAACATGAAATTTAAAGACAACCATAAGGCTCCTGCCGGTTGCCACAATACAATAATGATCATCTCATACATATTCATCATCACATTATGGCCATATCACATCACCAAACCCTGCAAAAACAAGTTAGACGTCTCTAATTTGGTTTGCATATTTTACGTGGTTTAGGGTTTTCGAGTGAGATCTAATCTACCAACGAACATGAACCACAATGGTGATACTAGTGTTGTCAATAGAAGAGTAAATTGAATCTTCACTATAGTAGGAGAGACAGACACCCGCAAAGCCACTTATGCAATACAAGTTGCATGTCGAGCGTGGAGCAAATCTCATGAACGCGGTCATGTAAAGTTAGCCCGAGCCGCTTCATCCCACTATGCCACAAAGATGCAAAGTACTCAAACTAAAGACAACATAAGCATCAACGCCCACAAAACAATTGTGTTCTACTCGTGCAAGCATCTCACGCATAGACACGGCTACGATACCACTTGTAGGGATTCGTTGCATAGAAAACAAAAAATTTCCTACCGCGAGAACGCAATCCAAGCCAAGATACAATCTAGAAGACGGGAGCAACGAGGGGATGAACGAGACTCACCCTTGAAGATTTCCAAAGCCTACAAGATGAGGCTCTTGTTGCTGCGGTAGACGATCACTTGCCGCTTTCAAAAGCGCGTAGAAGATCTTAACGGTGCCACAATCGGGCAGCACCTCCGTACTCGGTCACACTTTCGGTGTTGATGAAGACGACGTCCTTCTCCCCGTTCCAGCGAGAAGCGGAAGTAGTAGCTCCTCCTTGAATCCAGCAGCACGACGGCGTGGCGGCGGTGTCGATGGAGATCTCTGGCGGAGCTTCGCTAAGCGTTGCGGGAGAGGTGGAGGAGTGGGGCGGCTAGGGTTTGGGGAGAGGGGGTGGCCGGCCTCCAAGGGGTGCGGCCAAGGTGGTGGCTTTTTGTGTGGCCGGCCCCCTCCCCTTGCCCCTCATTATATAGGTGGAACCCCCAAGTGTTGGACTACAAGTCTTCGAATAAGAACCCAACCCAAAACCTTCCATGTGTAGGGAAACCTACCCAAGGTGGGATTCCCACCTCAAGTTGGACTCCCACCCTTTCAAGCTGGCCACCCTTGGTGGAGTCCACCTGGGACTCCACCCCTCTAGGGTTGGCCGGCCATGGGAGGTGGAGTCCCTTCGGGACTCCGCCTTCCAAAGTGATATCTTCCGGACTTTTCTAGAACCTTCTAGAACCTTCCATAAATGCACCAGATCATTTTCAAACTTATAAAATGACTTCCTATGTATGAATCTTATTCTCTGGACCATTCCGGAACTCCTCGTGATGTCCGGGATCCCATCCGAGACTTCGAACAAAACTTCGAACTCCATTCCATATTCAAGTTCTACTAATACGACATCAAAACCTTAAGTGTGTCACCCTACGGTTCGCGAACTATGTAGACATGGTTGAGAACTCTCTCCGACCAATAACCAATAGCGGGATCTGGAGATCCATAATGGCTCCCACATATTCAACGATGACTTAGTGATCGAATGAACCATTCTCATACGATACCGATTCCCTTCGTCACGCGATATTTTACTTGTCCGAGGTTTGATCATCGGTATCTCTCTATACCTTGTTCAACCTCGTCTCCTGACAAGTACTCTTTACTCGTACCATGGTATGTGGTCTCTTATGAACTATTCATATGCTTGCAAGCTATTTAGACGACATTCCACCGAGAGGGCCCGGAGTATATCTATCCGTCATCGGGATGGACAAATCCCACTTGTTGATCCATATGCCTCAACTCATACTTTCCGGATACTTAATCCCACCTTTATAACCACCCATTTACGCGAGTGGCGTTTGATGTAATCAAAGTACCTTTCCGGTATAAGTGATTTACATGATCTCATGGTCGAAAGGACTAGGTAACTATGTATCGAAAGCTTATAGCAAATAACTTAATGACGTGATCTTATGCTACGCTTAATTGGGTGTGTCCATTACATCATTCATATAATGACATAACCTTGTTATTAATAACATCCAATGTTCATGATTATGAAACAATGATCATCTATTAATCAACAAGCTAGTTAAGAGGCTTACTAGGGACTCATTGTTGTTTACATAACACACATGTATCAATGTTTCGGTTAATACAATTATAGCATGGTATATAAACATTTATCATAAACACAAAGATATATAATAACCACTTTTATTATTGCCTCTTGGGCATATCTCCAACAGTAAGCCGGAGAGAGGCTACTGGGCGGTTAATGAAAAAAATGGGGGAAATTCTTAGAATAGCTTAAGATCTTGTTCTCTGTTCTCTCTATGCACGAGGCAGAAGCAAATAACTGACAAAGGGCGGCTTCTTTGTCGGTCGGCAACGGATGATAAGACGGGCCATTCCACTGTTTACTAGGGCTTGATGGGCATTAACACGACGAGTCAAGTCTATGCTCAGTAGAGTACTCCATTGCGACATGCGTTCTGCAGCGGACTATGAGGAAATTTAGTTTTACTTACCATTTTTATATGTCGTAGTACCATTGGTAAAAAAATCTCCTCCTTTACATTTGCCGTGCTGCGTGCAAATGGTCGTGCGCGGGTAAGAGAAATCTCCTCCTTTTACATTTGTCGTGCTGTGTGCAAATGGTCAAACACTCCGCAAACTGGTAGTAACTTTTAACGTTTTTTTATGTTCGCACTTACCTGTTTTCAAAAAATCTAAAATAAAACCATGTATGGGCCTAGATAGTGTTATACTCCTATATAATATCTTGTGTGCCTGTGAAGTCTCATCCGAAAATATGATAATAGACGACCTACACACAAAAAAATGATTTTTGAATAGTATAGGACACTAAATATTCACTTATGTATTCTCTTTTATTTTGCACGTGCCAAAGTTCATTGAACACTCATGTGTGGTTTTCGTAATATATTCCTTAAAAATAATAATGTAAGCTTCCAAAAAAATAGATATGAATATATTCCAAAAAAAATGTGAACCTCCAAAATAAGTTAATCACAAAAAATCAAGCAAACATGCACATAAAATTAAGTGAACTTGGAAAAATATAATGAAGTTCCAAAAAATAGTGAACTTCCAAAAATTGATGTTTAACTTTTCAAAAAAATGAACTTCCAAAAAAATATTGAAGTTTAAAAAATGTAGTGAATTCAAAAAATGAAGTTAACTTCCCAAAAAATTGAGAGAACTTCCAAAAAATTGAAGTGAACTTCCAAAAATATTAATTTAACTTCAAAAAAGAAAAAAAGTGAACTTCCAAAAAAAAAGTGAATTTTGGACATCGCAATTAGAAAATGAAAAGTGAAATTCAGAAAAAATGAAGTGAACTTCCAAAACAGTGAAGTGAACTTCCCAAAAATGAAGGGAAATTCAAAAAAAAATTGAACTTCCTAACAAAAATGGAATGAATTAACTTCCCAGAAAGTTGGTGTGTCGGGTTGACGGAAGGTGGGTGGAACAGAGAGAGTTGAGGTGGTGTGGGGTCTCCATGAATGGAATGTGTGGCATGGTGTATGGGGTTTGCCGGTGAGGTGTGTGGTGGGATTTAATTTGTGTCGGTGGGTGGGTCCAACTATACCGGAGTCTGCAAAACATGTATGTGGTCCACGAAAGGCGGGTTGGGCGGCTGATGGCGTGTAAGACACACGTCCGTTGGGAACCCCAAGAGGAAGGTGTGATGTGTACAGCGACAAGTTTTCCCTCAGTAAGAAACCAAGGTTATCGAACCAGTAGGAGTCAAGGAACACGTGAAGGTTGTTGGTGGCGGAGTGTAGTGCGGCGCAACACCAGTGATTCCGGCGCCAACGTGGAACCTGCACAACACAATCAAAGTACTTTGCCCCAACGTAACAGTGATGTTGTCAATCTCACCGGCTTGCTGTAAACAAAGGATTAGATGTATAGTGTGGAAGATGATGTTTGTTTGCAAAGAACAGTAAAGAACAATTGCAGTAGATTGTATTTCAGATGTAAAGAATGGACCGGGATCCACAGTTCACTAGTGGTGTCTCTCCCATAAGATAAATAGCATGTTGGGTGAACAAATTACAGTTGGGCAATTGACAAATAAAGAAGGCATGACAATGCACATACATATATCATGATGAGTACTATGAGATTTAATCAGGGCATTACGACAAAGTACATAGACCGCTATCCAGACATGCATCTATGCCTAAAAAGTCCACCTTCAGGTTATCATCCGAACCCCTTCCAGTATTAAGTTGCAAACAACAGACAATTGCATTAAGTATGGTGCGTAATGTAATCAACACAAATATACCATCTAGCTACTGCTATGGACCCATAGTCTAGGGGTGAACTACTCACACATCGATCCGGAGGCGATCATGGTGATGAAGAGACCTCCGGGAGATGATTCCCCTCTCCGGCAGGGTGCCGGAGGCGATCTCCTGAATCCCCCGAGATGGGATTGGCGTCTCTGGAAGGTTTTCCGTATCGTGGCTCTCGGTACTGGGGTTTTCGCGGCGAAGGCTTTAAGTAGGCGGAAGGGCAGAGTCGGAGGGCTGACGAGGGGCCCACACACTAGGGCGGCGCGGGCCCCTCCTTGGCCGCGCCGCCTTAGTGTGTCGCCACCTCGTGGACCCACTTCGTATCTCCCTCGGTCTTCTGGAAGCTTCGTGGAAAAATAAAACCCTGGGCGTTGATTTCGTACAATTCTGAGTATATTTCCTTTATAGGATTTCTGAAACCAAAAACAGCTGAAAACAGCAACTAGCTCTTCGGCATCTCGTCAATAGGTTAGTGCCGGAAAATGCATAATAATGACATAAAGTGTGTATAAAACATGTGAGTATCATCATAAAAGTAGCATGGAACATAAGAAATTATAGATACGTTTGAGACGCATCAAGCATCCCCAAGCTTAGTTCCTACTCTCCCTCGAGTAGGCGATAACAAGGATAATTTCTGAAGTGACATGCTATCATAATCTTGATCAATACTATCGTAAAGCATATGAGATGAATGCAGCGATTCGAAGCAATGGTGAAGACACACTACAAGAAATACCACCGTACAACAACACTTAACTTGCAACCCACTATATATGCGTTGCAAAATTTTATCGTAGATACGAATAGATGCGTTGCCCCTTTGTCTGTTACCTAAAGCTTAATTGTCAAACGAAATATCAAAAATGCGGATGAAGAAAATTTGGGTGCCGCGGCGGGAATTATTGCCGCGTAGAAGGAAAATTTCAGTGGCATGCAATTGGGCCGAACCGCCCCAGCGCTGAGGACGTTTCTGCTTTATATCTACCCAGAGTCTTGATCGTCAAAAAAAAAAATCTACCCAGAGTCTTGGAACTGCAATCCCGATCTAGTGCAGTCCGATACTCCGATCTATCGGCCTCCTCACGTCCTCACCGCCTCCCACCACCGCACCTCATCCTCTCGGCTCCTCCTCCTTCTATGTCCTCACCGTCCGGGCGCATCTCTACTCGGCATCCCTTGCCAGCGTCGTCGAGGGGAAGCCGGCGGTCCTTGTCGGAGGAATTGTGGGCGGCGGATCAACCCGCCTTGCGCTCGTCGGGCTGCAACTGATGTAGGTACTGATGGGGCTGCGGAACAAGGACCCGTTCTACACCACGCCGGGGCCGGAGCTCGAGTGTATCAGACGCACATCCGACTGCCAGGTCCCAGCACCCAGCTGCTGCCATCACCTAGGGTTTCTACATTCCTTGGGTTGAGGTTTCTCTAATCTGAGGTACAGAGGGCTGCGCATGCTGGATCGGTAGTGCTGCTTGCTGACGTTTGAATTAGAATTGAGTATTTTTTTTTGTTTAGCAGATCAACGGATTAGTAGTGGTGTTCAGTTTGAAGTAGCACTTGGAATTCGGTTGACTTCAAGCAAGTTTCGATCTGTCCTTCATGTTAGAATACATAAAAATAACACTACTTAACCTGTTCTAGTGATTTCCGTCTGTGGAACTACAAGATTATGTGACTCTTCTTATCTATTCTGATCCCAAATCAATTGACTCAGTTTTGTGTTTTGCACCAAGCAGACCAATTTCCTTCACTACGGCTTGCTTGTAATGGACGAACTGAACACCGCACACTGAAGGTTTGGGTTTGGCGCTATCTACAGGGAGAAGTGGATTACGTGGTTTTGTTTGCTTTGCAATTATTGTGCCTACGACTACGAGATGTGGTTGAAGCTACCAAATCCTTGCCACTTTTGGCTAATCTGTTGTGTACAACATTCCATGCCAGGTCTCTTATTCATGAATCTGCATGACTGAAGCTTATAATCTTATATGTAATCAGAAGAGACGTGCGAAGGACTGGAGGTTTTTCACTACTATGTCAGATCGATTCTTTAGTACTGATTGTCTTATTTGTGCAGCCTGCAGGTTTCTTTTCAGATATAATATAACGTGATACCTTCCTGACTATAGGTAAGTATGTTATTTATTTGGAAAACTAAACTAACAAAAAATGGATGCCTCCTGCTTGTAGTATATCAAACATGTTGTATTGATGTTAGAAAATGATTTGTCAATTCATATACTAACTAATGTGCAGATTGTATGTGCTAAAATGCATTGTCATATATGTAGCTTGAATGTTCCCTGTTATTTCTTTTAAGGAGTCAAATAGTATATTTATTTCTTCACACTTCCTTGTACTTATGCGGCTTCCTTGTTCTCACGGCAGGTGATTCGAGAGAGCCACACCACCAGCAAAGGAAGATGTGGTATCGTAATATACACATCTCTTTCTATCTATTGCACTTTCTCCGTGTGTGTGTGTGTATGATCAACCAGTGTACAACAAGGTCATTTGCCAAAGCTTATTGCTTATTATCTTATGATCTAGATGTGTATACTACAGATTGTAATTGTGCACATCAGAAAACTGATATGCCGCTTGTAGTTTGACAACCTGCCATGAGTTTTTGTTGGAATACATGCATTCCTTAAGTTACTGCTTAGTAGCATCCTGACATGGATCACTCAGAGAATATATGCATTAGTTCTGACTCAATGACTTTGCTGCACATTGAGTAGTATATGCTAAATACGGCGAAGTTGTTAGTGCACATTCTTTCGGCAAGTCAATCCACCTGGCCAAAATAGTATTACCGCGGAGCAATCTTCTGCTGTAAACATGCAATATGTTTTTGCTGGGTGTTGCTGATCAAGTTATTGTGTTCACCAAAGTTTTATTGTGCAGATAATCAGATATTGTGAGTTGAACAACTGCATCCTTTGGAAATTTTGCACGGGGGAACAAGTGAGTACTTAAAATAATTTACTTTGGTTATGCAGCTAATAGGACATTGTCTGATTATGCAGCTAATAGGACATTATTGTCCTATGTTATGTTCTTTGCCGTAAAAGTTATATTGGCTTGTTTTTTCTTCAAACAGTGAATTTTTTAATACAAGTACCTGCTAAACATTCTTAGTTTTATGTTGCAGGAGGTAAATATAATGAAGGTATATTCCGCAAACGACGTCCAGACCATGGGGCAGAAGCCATAATAGATGATTTTATTTTATTTCTTAGATTAGATTAAGGTGTGAATAAAAATGTGCCACGAAACTTATGGACAACTAGCTGATTTAATGTTCCTCTTGTATCAAGCGGATGTATGTAACTCGGATTGTATTTCCATATTTCAGTTAACAGCTTTATGATTTATTCAACGTATATTCTTGAGTTTTGATTGACATGTTAACTAAAATTTACATAAATATCTAAATAAAGAGGAAAACTGATTTGTTTGCTATTTAATAATATTGAAATTGTATTATTACATTGCAGCGTCGAGTAGGGTAAGCAACCCCGCAAAAAAAAAGTACGGTAAGCAACAACGCATACAAGGGTTGCTAAACTCAAATTTCATGTGTTGCCCCGTTCCAACGCTTCTATTACCAACGGAGCTACATGTGTTGCATTGTACCATAGCAACACCCAAAAACACAACGCATTATTATCCGTTGGTAAAGGCACTAGCAACGCATAAATTGTCATTTAGATACAGATATATCTGTTGCTGTAGGGAGGGTCCTCTTGTAGTGACAATGAGTAAACAACTGAATCATATAGCAAAGACTTTTCATGAATAATACTTTCAAGACAAGCATCAATAAGACTAGCATAAGAGTTAACTCATAAAGCAATAAATTCTTAGTAGAATGCTTTGAAGCAACACAAAGGAAGATATAAGTTTCAGCAATTGCTTTCAACTTCAACATATATATCTCATGGATAATTGTCAACACAAAGTAATATAACAAGTGCAATAGGTAAACATGTAAGAATCAATGCACAAAGTTGATACAAGTGTTTGCTTCTAGGATAGAAAGAATAGGCGAACTGACTCAACAATAAAGTAGAAGATTGGCCCTTCGCAGAGGGAAGCATGGATTACTATTTTTGTGCTAGAGCTTTTCATTTTGAAAACATAGAAACAATTTTGTCAACGGTAGTAATAAATCATATGTGTTATGTATAAGATATCCTATAAGTTGCAAGCCTCATGCATAGTATACCAATAGTGCCCGCACCTTGTCCTAATTAGCTTGGATTAACATGGATTATCATTGCATAGCATATGTTTCAACCAAGTGTCACAAAGGGGTACCTCTATGCTGCTTCGTACAAAGGTCTAAGGAGAAAGTTCGCATTGGATTTCTCGCTTTTTGATTATTCTCAACTTAGACATCCATACCGGGACAACATAGACAACAGATAATGGACTCCTCTTTAATGTATAAGCATTCAACAACAGATAATATTCTCATAAGAGATTGAGGATTGATTGTCCAAACTGAAACTTCCACCATGATTCATGGCTTTAGTTAGCGGTCCAATGTTCTTCTCTAACAATATGCATACTCAAACCATTTGATCATGAAAATCGCCCTTACTTTTGACAAGATTAACATGCATAGCAACTCACATGATATTCAACAAAGGTGTAAAACTTGATGGCGTCCCCAGAAACATGGTTACCGCTCAACAAGCAACTTATTGAGAAATAAGATACATAAGTACATATTCTTCACCACAATAGTTTTTAAGGCTATTTTTCCCATGAGCTATATATTGCAAAGACAAAGGATAGAATTTTAAAGGTAGCACTCAAGTAATGTACTTTGGAATGGCAGAGAAATACCATGTAGTAGGTAGGTATGGTGGACACAAATGGCATAGTTTTTGGCTCAAGGATTTGGATGCACGAGAAGAATTCCTCTCAATGCAAGGCTAGGCTAGCAAGGTTGTTTGAAGCAAACTCAAGTATAAAACGGTGCGGCAAAGCTCACATATGAACATATTGTAAGTATTATAAGACTTTACATCGTCTCCTTGTTGTTCAAACACCTTAACCAGAAAATATCTAGACTCTAGAGAATACTAATCATGCAAACCAGATTTTAACAAGCTCTATGTAGTTATTCATTAATAGGTGCAAAGTACATGATGCAAGAGCTTAAACATGATCTATATGAGCACAACAATTGCCAAGTATCAAATTATTCAAGACATTATACCATTTACCACATGCAGCATTTTCTGTTTCCAACCATATAACAATGCATGAAGCAGTTTCACCTTCGCCATGAACATTAAGAATAAAGCTAAGAACATATGTGTTCATACGAAACAGCGGAGCGTGTCTCTCTCCCAAACAAGGAATGCTAGGATCCGATTTTATTCAAACAAAAACAAAAACAAAAACAAACAGACGCTCCAAGTAAAGCACATAAGATGTGACGGAATAAAAATATAGTTTCACTAGAGGTGACCTGATAAGTTGTCGATGAAGAAGGGATGCATTGGGCATCCCCAAGCTTAGATGCTTGAGTCTTCTTAAAAATATGCAGGGATGAACCACGGGGGCATCCCCAAGCTTAGAATTTTCACTCTTCTTGATCATATTGTATCGTCCTCCTCTCTTGACCCTTGAAAACTTCCTCCACACCAAACTCAAAACAAACTCATTAGAGGGTTAGTGCATAATCGAAAATTCACATATTCATAGGTGACATAATCATTCTTAACACTTCTAGACATTGCACAAAGCTACTGAAAGTTAATGGAACAAAGAAATCCATCCAACATAGCAAAACAGGCAATGCGAAATAAAAGGCAGAATCTATCAAAACAGAACAGTCTGTAAAGACGAATTTTTCAGGGGCACTTAACTTGCTCAGATGGAAATGCTCAAATTGAATTAAAGTTTCGTACATATCTGAGTATCACGCATGTAAATTGGCAGATTTTTCTGAGTTACCTACAGACGGGGCGGCTCAATTTCGTGACAGCAAGAAATCTGTTTCTGCGAAGTAATCCAAATCTAGTATCGACTTTAGTATCAAAGACTTTACTTGGCACAACAATGCAATAAAATAAAGATAAGGAGAGGTTGCTACAGTAGTAAAAACTTCCAAGACTCAAATATAAAACAAAGTGCAGAAGTAAAATAATGGGTTGTCTCCCATAAGCGCTTTTCTTTAACGCCTTTCAGCTAGGCGCAGAAAGTGTGAATCAAGTATTATCAAGAGACGAAGCATCAACATCATAATTTGTTCTAATAATAGAATCATAAGGTAACTTCATTCTCTTTCTAGGGAAGTGTTCCATTCCTTTCTTTAGAGGAAATTGATATTTAATATTACCTTCCTTCATATCAATGGTAGCACCAACAGTTCGAAGAAAAGGTCTTCCCAATATCCAAGACAACAAAATCAACGGGGACAAGGTTATTGTTAACCATAATGCGAACATTATCAATCTTTATAGAATGATCAGCAAGATTAACATCCAAATAACAATTTTTCAATTGTGGCAAGTCAAGCATATCATAAATTTTCTTAGGCATAACAGAAATACTTGCACCAAGATCACATAAAGCATTACAATCAAAATCATTGACCCTCATCTTAATGATGGGCTCCCAACCATCTTCTAACTTCCTAGGAATAGAGGTTTCAAGTTTTAGTTTCTCTTCTCTAGCTTTTATGAGAGCATTTGTAATATGTTTTGTAAAGGCCAAATTCATAGCACTAGCATGGGGACTTTTAGCAAGTTTTTGTAAGAACTTTATAACTTCAGAGATACGAAAATCATCAAAATCTAAACCATTATGATCTACAGCAATGGGATCATTGTCCCCAATATTTTGAAAAATTTCAGCAGTTTATCGGTTTCAACGGTTTTAGCGAGTTTCAGGCAATTTTGCACGCTTTGCATTAGGAGTAGAAACATTGCCAACACCAATTATTTTACCATTGATAGTAGGAGGTGTAGCAACATGTGAAGAATTATCATTACTAGTGGTGGTAATAGTCCAAACTTTAGCTACATTATTCTCTTTAGCAAGTTTTTCGTTTTCTTCTCTTTCCCACCTAGCATGCAATTCAGCCATCAATCTAATATTCTCATTAATTCGAACTTGGATGGCGTTTGCTGTAGGAACAATTTTATTATCATTATCCTCAGGTTTAGTAGCCATTTTATTAATTAAAGAAGATTGTGACGCGGACATGTATGAGATTCGGTTTTCAGCATTTGAAAGCTTAGTTTGCAAACCAGAAATCTCCATATTTAAATTTTCAAGTTGATTTCCTATATTTTTCAACAAGGCAGATTGTTCATTCATAGTTTTAGTAAACAATTGATTTTGCTCATATTGTGATTGCATAAAGCTCTTAGTAGCTCTTTCAATTTCTAACATCTTTTCCTCATTAGGCGAAACAAATCTACCATAAGAATTACCATAACCATTACCATTATTAGGAGGATATGGCCTATAGTTGTTACCAGAATTATTCCTATAAGCATTGTTGTTGAAATTATTATTTTTAATGAAATTCACATCAACATGTTCTTCTTGGGCAACCAATGAAGCTAAAGGAACATTATTATGATCAACATTAGATCTACCATTCACAAGCATAGACATAATAGCATCAATCTTATCACTCAAGGAGGAGGTTTCTTCAACAGAATTTACCTTCTTACCTTGCGGAGCTCTTTCCGTGTGCCATTCAGAGTAATTGATCATCATATTATCAAGGAGCTTTGTTGCCGCCCCCAAAGTAATGGACATAAAGGTACCTCCAGCAGCTGAATCCAATAGGTTCCGCGAAGAAAAATTCAATCCTGCATAAAAGGTTTGGATGATCATCCAAGTAGTCAGTCCATGGGTAGGGCAATTCTTCACCAAAGATTTCATTCTCTCCCATGCTTGAGCAACATATTCATTATCTAATTCTTTAAAATTCATTATGCTACTTCTCAAAGATATAATTTTAGCGGGAGGATAATATCTACCAATAAAAGCATCCTTACATTTAGTCCATGAATCAATACTATTTCTAGGCAAAGATAGCAACCAATCTTTAGCTCTTCCTCTTAAGGAGAAAGGAAACAATATTAATTTTATAATGTCACCATCTACATCCTTATACTTTTGCATTTCACAAAGTTCAACAAAATTATTATAATGTCACCATCTAGCTACTGCTGTGGACCCATAGTCCAGGGGTGAACTACTCACACATCGATCCGGAGGCGATCATGGTGATGAAGAGACCTCCGGGAGATGATTCCCCTCTCCGGCAGGGTGCCGGAGAGCGATCTCCTGAATCCCCCGAGATGGGATTGGCGGCGGCGGCGTCTCTGGAAGGTTTTCCGTATCGTGGCTCTCGGTACTGGGGTTTTCGCGACAAAGGCTTTAAGTAGGCGGAAGGGCAGAGTCGGAGGGCTGACGAGGGGCCCACACACTAGGGCGGCGCGGGGCCCTCCTTGGCCGCACCGCCTTAGTGTGTCGCCACCTCGTGGCCCCACTTCGTATCTCCCTCGGTCTTCTGGAAGCTTCGTGGAAAAATAAGACCCTGGGCGTTGATTTCGTCCAATTCCGAGAATATTTCCTTTGTAGGATTTCTGAAACCAAAAACAGCAGAAAACAACAACTGGCTCTTCGGCATCTCGTCAATAGGTTAGTGCCGGAAAATGCATAATAATGACATAAACTGTGTATAAAACATGTGAGTATCATCATAAAAGTAGCATGAAATATAAGAAATTATATATACGTTTGAGACGTATCAGCGGGATTAGCGGGAGATATATGGGATGTGTGGTGGTCAGTAGGAGGTAAGGTGGGGTTAACGGAAGATGGGATGGTTGGCGTCGACGGGGTGGCCGGGGTAGGGTGTGTGGGGTCTACGGTAGGTGGGTGGTCTAGGGTCGGTGGAAGGTCGAATAATGGTGTCATCGGGAGGTGGGCGGGTCGGTGTGCGAGGAAGGGTTTGTGGTGGGTTTAGCGAAATGTGGTGTTGGGGTTGGGTTAGCACAAGAGGTACGTACATAGGTCGGGGTGGGTTCGTGGCGGGTGGCGTGGTAGGGTACCTATGGGGTCGGAATGCAGTAGTGGGGTGTGTGGGTCGGCGGAAAGCAGGGTGGGTGATGTTGGCAGGAGGCAGGCTGCGGTGGGTGTGGGGTATGGATGAGGATAGTTATTTATTAGTGGCGGAGGTTGGTTTAATTATCAGTTGAGTAGGTGAGTCGGGTTTAGAATGTCTTTAATTAGCGAGGGGTTTGTATAATTAATAGCTATTATACAACCTCTTAATTAAGGGGTTGTAGTATAGTCCCACCATATATAGAGAGATAATTAATATCTATTATATAACCTCTTGGTTTATTATTAGGATTTAGGGTTAGGGTTAACTAGGGTTTATGGTTTAGTGTTAGGGTTTAGGGTTTAGGGAGGATCATTTTTTGCATATCGCACCGTCATACGCACACACTTGCGTGGATGTTATTCTTTTAGGAGGAAAGAATATTTACTTTTAGCATAGTGTTGCTAATTAAGGATTTGAACCAGTGTTTGATTTTCTAGTTTGATACCATGTGGAACTGTTATTGCATGGCATGATCTTAGATGGTATGTAAGATTCAACCAACATATCAATATGTGATAGGAAGAAACGAGAAAATTTTATATATTAATGCAACGTAAATTTACAAAATTAATAGGTCACACCGCTAGTCGAAATCTTGCATAAAACCTGGGTATATACGTAGTCACGGGTCGGTGGAAGGTCGAATGGGTGTCAGCGGGAGGTGGGTTGGGTCGGTGGGAGGAAGGGTTTGTGGTGGGTTTAGCGGAATGTGGTGTTGGGGTTGGGTTAGCACAAGAGGTACATGGGTCGAGGTAGGGTCGGCGGGAGGCGTGGTAGGGTACGTGTGGGGGTCTGAATTAATGTGGTGGGGGTTGTGGGGGTCGACGGAAAGCGGGTGGGTGAGGTTGGTAGGAGGGAGGCTACAGTCGGTGTGGGGTATATGTAGGATGAGTGTAGTTTAGTATTGTCTGAGGTGGCTTTATCAGTTGATGAGTGGGTGTGAGTCGGGTTTAGAATATCTTTAGCGAGTGGTTTGTAGAATTAATAGATGTTATACATCCTCTTAGGGGGTTGTAGTATATAGTCCCACTATATATAGAGAGATAATTAATATCTATTATATATAACCACTTGGTTTATTATTAGAGTTTAGGGTTAGGGTTAACTAGGGTTTATGATTTAGGGCTAGGGTTTAGGGATGATGATTTTTTACATATCGCAATGTCATACACACATGCGTGGATGATATTCTTTTAGGGAGGAAACAAATATTTACTTTTAATTAGTATCGTGTTGCTAAGGATTTAAACCCGTGTTTGGCTTTCAAGTCTCATACCACGTAGAATTGTTATTGTATGCATGACCTAGATGGTATGTTAGATTCAACCAACATATCAATATGTGAGTGGAAGAAATAAGGAAATTTTATATATTAATATGCAACGTAAATTTACCAAACAGGGCACACCGCTAGTCGGAAACCTGGGTTGTATGTGCATATCTCTATGCAAGGCAGAAACAATAACATACATAGGGCGGCTTCTTTGTCGGGCGCCAACGGATGATACGACGGGCCATTCAACTGTTCACTTGGGCGTGATAGGCATTAACCAGACAAGTCAAGTCTATGCTCACTAGAGTACTCCATTGCGACCTCCGTTCTACGTAGGGGACTAAGAGGAGAATTTACTTACCATTTGTATATGTCGTAGTACCATTACTAAAAAAATCTCCTCCTTTGTACATGTTGTGCCGCGTGCAAATGGTTAAACACTCCGATGTTCGAAAAAAATCTGACATCCTCCACTTATAACTTTCACTCGTACGTTACAGCTCAGGCTGCCCGGTCGATATTCAAAAAAAAGTTAGGTCCAGTCGGATATGGGGGCGATAGCCCCAGCCAGAAATCCGCCATGGAGGACAAGGTTGACGCCATCCCGGACAAACTTCTTGGGCTCGTGTTTGTGCGTCTCACCAAGCCTGTGGACCTAGTCTGCGCCGCTATGACCTGCAGGCGCTGGCGCCACATCATCCTCTGCGCTCTCCACGACGCGTCGTCCACCAAAGTCGCCGGTAGCTACCTCATCGACAAGCGCTCACACAGCTGGCGTATGCCTGGCCGTCATCCCGTCTTCTTTCCCTCTGCTCGGCCACCTTGGACGGGGGCCGCTGCAAGGGATCTGGTGCTCGACTTCCTCCCTCGGACGAAAGATGGCGAGCTCATATGGGAGCTCGCCCACGTTCGGGGCGGCCTCCTACTCCTTCTGGACTTCAACCACGCCGAAGATGGATGGTCTTGGGTGAAGCTATCTGATACGTCCAAATTGCATCACTATTTTATATCATAATTTGCTGTTATTCATTGATATATTTCATATTGGGACACAATACTTATGTTATTTCATCTATTTTGCATGTTTCATGATTATTTGGAGATCAAGCACGGAGCCAGGATTCTGCTGGAAAAAGCACCGTCGAGAATGCAATATTTCGGAAGATCCAGCTGTGGAAGGGAGTTTTACCAAAAATCCTATTTTTCCAGATGACGAAGGAAGCCAGAAGGAGGGGCCAGGAGGACCCAGGGTGGGCCCACACCCTAGGGCGGCGCGGCCCATGCCCTGGCCGCGCCGCCATGTGGTCTGGGGGGCCCACGACCCCTTTCGCCTCCTTTTCTTCGCGAAACCCTTCGTCCCGAAGACCGAAGCCACAGAGGAATCCTCACGAAGGGTTACAGCCGCCTCTGCGGGGCGGAGAACACCAGAGAGAAAAGAGCTCTCCGGCGGGCAGGAATCCGCCGGGGAAATTCCCTCCCGGAGGAGGAAATCGACGCCATCGTCACCGCCATCGAGCTGGACATCATCTCCATCACCATCATCATCATCTCCACCATCATCACCGCCATCTCCTCCGCAGCACCTCGTCACCACCGTAGCAATTTGGGTTTGATCTTGATTGTTTGATAGGGGAAACTCTCCCGGTATCTATTCATACTTGTTGTTGATGCTATTGAGTGAAACCATTGAACCAAGTTTATGTTCAGATTGTTATTCATCATCATATCACCTCTGATCATGTTCCATATGATGTCTCGTGAGTAGTTCGTTTAGTTCTTGAGGACATGGGTGAAGTCTAAATGTTAGTAGTGAACTATGGTTGAGTAATATTCAATGTTATGATATTTAAGTTGTGGTGTTATTCTTCTAGTGGTGTCGTGTGAACGTCGACTACACGACACTTCACCATTTATGGGCCTAGGGGAATGCATCTTGTACTCGTTTGCCAATTGCGGGGTTGCCGAAGTGACAGAAACCTAAACCCCCGTTGGTATATCGATGCAGGAGGGATCGCGAGGATCTCGAGTTTAAGGCTGTGGTTAGATTTATCTTAATTACTTTCTTGTAGTTGCGGATGCTTGCAAGGGGTATAATCACAAGTATGTATTAGTCCTAGGAAGGGCGGTACATTAGCACAGGTTCACCCACACAACACTTATCAAAACAATGAAGATTAATCAGTTTGTATGTAGCGAAAGCACTAGACTAAAATCCCGTGTGTCCTCGAGAACGTTTGGTCATTATAAGTAAACAAACCGGCTTGTCCTTTGTGCTAAAAAGGATTGGGCCACTTGCTGCAATTATTTCTCTCGCATTTTACCTACTCGTACTTTATTCATCTGTTACATCAAAACCCCCTGAATACTTGTCTGTGAGCATTTACAGCGAAACCTTCATCGAAACTGCTTGTCAACACCTTCTGCTCCTCGTTGGGATCGACATTCTTACTTATCGAAGATACTACGATACACCCCCTATACTTGTGGGTCATCAAGACTATTTTCTGGCGCCGTTGCCGTGGAGTGAAGCGCTATTGGTAAGTGGAATTGGTAAGGAAAACCTTTACTGTTTGTGCTGATTTTATTTCTGCCTGCTGCTTATAAGTCATTATGGAGAGATCTTCTCTTCAATTTCTATTTGGGAAATCTACTACTACCGCAACGGTAGTGGATGAGGCGCCAGGTGAGGAAGTAATACCATATAAAATACCTACGAAAATTATTGAACATGTTATGGATAACCGCTATGAAGGGGATGGAAGCTGTCCATCCTGGTGATCATTTACTTGTTTTTGCATGAATTATGCGGGTTATTCAAATGTGCAGGTATTGCTATGAATGAAGTTAGGAAGAAACTATTCTCTATATCGCTGTCCGGTAAGCGGCGCATTGGTATAAATTGCTGAAGAATGGTGATTCTCTTGATCGGGAGGACATTGTGCCTTTATTCTATTCCAAATTTTATCCTCCAAGTGAAATTCACAAAGATCGGAACCGCATATATAATTTCTGGCCTCATGATGGAGAGAGTATTGCCCAAGCTTGGGGGAGATTGAAGTCTTTAATGCTCAAATGCCCCATTCATGAGCTCCCTGGTAATATTATTATTGATAATTTCTATGCAAGACTTTCTTTTCAAGACAAGACCTTGCTGGATACTTCTTGTTCTGGATCATTTACACGCAATAAAGAAGAGTTTAAAAGGGACCTTCTTGATCGAATCCAAGAAAATACTGAAGGTTGGGAGAACGACAAAGATAGAGAATCAGGTATAATTTATGATTATAAATGCATTGAAGCTTTTATGGATACTGATAAATTTCGTAATATGAGTGCTACATATGGTCTTGATTCTCAAGTTGCTGTCAAACCTTTATAAAGCTTTTGCCTTTCATTATGAATTGCCTAAGAAGAATTTTGATAAGTATCATGAACCATATAAAGATAAAATTGATTCATCTATTAATAAGTGTGTTGTAATTGAAACTGGCGATCGTGTTATTCCTGAAGCTTATATTGAAAAAACTCCTTTTCCTGCTAAAATGAAAGAGTACTCGTTATAAATAGTGCGGTTCATAAAAGTGAAAAGAAACCTAGAGAACCTGAAGAACAAATAAAAGTTGAACCTGCTTGTTGCAATAGTTAAAGATCTTGTGACTTGAAAATGTTGAGGATGGTCATATTATTTTCCGTGAAGATGCTTCTAATATTGTTTCACATCCTAATAAACCCAAACAAGCTAGTGTTCCTATGCTATCTGTTAAAATTGGTGATCATTGCTATTATGGTTTATGCGATATTGGTGCAAGTGTTAGTGCTATACCTTATGAGCTATACACGGAGATTATGCACGAAATTGATTCTTGTGAACTTGAAGATATTGATGTGGTTATTCAGCTGGCTAATAGAGAAACTATTTCACCAATTGGTATTGTTCGAGATGTGGAAGTTCTATGTGGTAAGATTAAATATCCTGCTGACTTTTTGGTACTTGGTTATGCTGCTAGTGATTATTGTCCTATCATTTTTGGTAGACCTTTTCTAAATACTTGTGGAGCTATTATAGATTGCAAGAAAGAGAAAATTTTGACTAAATTTGCTGGTGAATCTTATGAGTTTAACTTCTCTAAATTTACTAAAACTCCTTATAAAGCTGATTTGCCTAGTAATGATTTTAAAATGGAGCAGTGTGCATCTATTGTTCTTGTTCCTAACAATCCTTTGCAGCAACATTTGGAGGATAGCGAGAGTGAAATCTTTAGGAAAGAAAGAGAGGAGCTTGAGGAGATTTTTCTTCGCCAACCTATTCTCAAACATGATTTACCGGTGGAAGACTTGGGTACAACACCGCCACCAAAGGAAGATCCTGTTTTTGATTTAAAGCCTTTACCTGATAATCTTAAATATGCTCATATTGATGATAAGAAAATATATCCTGTTATTATTAGTTCTAAGCTTACAGAGTATGAAGAAGAAAGATTATTGCAAATATTGAAGAAACACCGAAGTGCTATTGGCTATACTCTTGATGACTTGAAGGGGATTTCTCCCTCTATTTGCCAACACGCCATTAATATGGAAGATGATGCGAAGCCTGTTGTTGAACCTCGGCGTCGTCTAATTCCCAAGATGAAGGATGTGGTAAGAAATGAGGTATTACGACTTCTTGAAGCTGGTATTATATATCCTATTGCTGATAGTAGATGGGTTAGTCCTGTGCATTGTGTTCCTAAGAAAGGAGGAATGACTGTTGTGCCTAATGATAATGATGAGCTCATACCTCAAAGAGTAGTTGTAGGGTATAGAATGTGCATTGATTATCGAAAAGTTAATAAAGTTACTAAGAAAGATCATTACCCTTTACCATTTATTGATCAAATGCTAGAAAGGTTATCTAAAAATACTCATTTTTGTTTTCTTGATGGTTATTCGGGTTTTCACAAATTGCTGTTAAAGCTAAAGATCAAGAGAAAACCACTTTTACTTGTCCTTATGGAACTTATGCTTATAGGCGTATGCCTTTTGGTTTATGTAATGCTCCTGCTACTTTTCAAAGATGCATGTCTGCTATTTTTCATGGCTTTTGTGAGAGTATTGTGGAAGTATTCATGGATGATTTTTCTGTCTATGGGAATTCATTTGATAGTTGCTTGCGAAATCTTGATAAAGTTTTGCGAGAGATGTGAAGAAACTAACCTTGTTCTTAATTGGGAGAAATGCCACTTTATGGTTAATGAAGGAATTGTATTGGGACATAAAATTTCGAGAGAGGTATTGAAGTTGATAGAGCTAAAGTTGAAGCTATTGAGAAGATGCCCTATCCGAGGGATGTTAAAGGTATTCGTAGTGTTCTTGGTCATGTTGGGTTTTATAGGAGATTTATTAAAGATTTCTCCAAGATTTCAAAGCCTCTTACTAATCTTCTTCAAAAAGATGTACCTTTTGTTTTTGATGATGATTGTAAGGAAGCTTTTGAAACTCTAAAGAAAGCCTTAACAAGCTGCTCCTATAGTTGAACCTCCTGATTGGAATTTACCTTTTGAAATTATGTGTGATGCTAGTGATTTTGTCTGTAGGCGCTGTTCTTGGACAGCGAGTAGATAAAAAATTAAATGTTATTCATTATGCTAGCAAGACTCTTGATGCTTGCTCAAAGAAATTATGCTACTACCGAAAAGAATTGTTACCTGTAGTCTTTGCTTGTGATAAATTTAGATCTTATATTGTTGATTCAAAAGTTACAATTCATACTGATCATGCTGCAATTAGGTACCTTATGACAAAGAAAGATGCTAAGCCGAGGCTTATTAGATGGGTACTTCTTTTGCAAGAATTTGATTTACATATTGTAGATAGGAAAGGTGCTGATAATCCTGTTGCCGATAATTTGTCTAGATTGGAAAATATTGCTTATGATCCTGTTCCTGTTAATGATAGTTTTCCAAATGAACAATTGGCTGTAATAAAGGTGAGCTCGCGAGACGGTCCTTGGTATGCTTGATTATGCTAACTTTATTGTTTCCAAGTACTTGCCTCCAACCTTTTCAGCTCAGCAGAGGAGGAAATTCTTTTATGACTTGAGGCATTATTTCTGGGATGACCCACACTTATATAAAGAAGGAGTGGATGGTATTATGCGAAGGTGTGTTCCCGAATATGAACAACAAGAGATATTGAGTAAATGTCATGGCAGTGCTTATGGAGGACATCACGCTGGAGATAGAACCGCGCAAAAGGTTCTACAATCAGGTTTCTTTTGGCCAACTCTCTTCAAAGATGCAAGGAAGTTTATTTTATCTTGTGATGAATGTCAAAGGGTTGGTAATATCTCCAAACGCAATGAAATGCCTATGAATTATACTCTTGTTATTGAACCGTTTGATTGTTGGGGATTTGACTTCATGGGACCTTTTCCCTCTTCAAAAGGTAACACTCATATACTTGTTGCTGTTGATTATGTTACTAAATGGGTGGAAGCCATACCTACAAAAAGTGCTGATGGTGAGACCTCTTTAAAAATGCTTTTAGATATTATTTTTCCTAGATTTGGAGTACCTAGATATATTATGACTGATGGAGGTTCTCATTTTATTCATGGAGGTTTTAGAAAAACTCTTGCTAAGTATGGTATTAATCATAGAATTGCTTCCGCTTATCACCCTCAAAGTAGTGGCCAAGTAGAACTATCAAATAGAGAAATTAAATCTATTTTGGGAAAGACTGTTAATAAATCTAGAAAGAATTGGGCTAGTAAATTGAAAGACGCACTATGGGCTTATAGAACTGCTTATAAAAACCCCATGGGAATGTCACCTTATAAAATGGTTTATGGAAAAGCTTGTCATTTACCTTTAGAATTAGAACACAAAGCTTATCGGGTTGTTAGAGAATTAAATAAAGATCCTAAACTTGCCGGTGATAAGAGGTTGCTACAATTAAGTTCTCTAGATGAATGGAGAAGTGAGGCTTATGAAAATGCTAAACTCTTTAAAGAAAAAGTTAAAAAATGGCATGATAGAAGGATCATCAAAAGAGAGTTTAATATTGGGGATAAAGTCCTATTGTATCGGTCTCGTCTCAGATTCTTTGCAGGGAAATTACTCTCTAAATGGGAAGGACCATATGTTGTTGAGGAGGTGTATCGTTCAGGAGCAATTAAAATTAGCTCTCTCCAAGGCAATGTTACGCAAGTGGTGAATGGACAGAGACTCAAGCATTATATCTCAGGTGATTCTTATAATGTTGATGTTGATATTATTCGAGTGGAAACACCGGAAGCTTTCATCAAGGGACAAATTGACAGTCCGCCAGAACTCGACTTCGAATAGGTAACAGTACTGGTAATGAAAAGTTCGCGATTTACTTTCCGGACATTATTTTTGTTGTTTTTGGAAAATATGAAAAATTACGAGTTCGAAACGGAGTGGAAAAGACGCACGAGGGGGCGAAACCACAGGCCGGCGCGGGCCCCGGCTGGCCGCGCCGACCTATGGTCCGGCCGCCTCGTCGCCCCTTTCCGACTCTGGTTCGATCTGGTACTTTCCGTTTGTTCTGAAAATTTTTATTATAAAATCCCCCGGACCCCTGGAGGTCCGTATATCGTTTTCTCGACGTGTTTTGTTTCGAGTTGTTTCTGCCAGGATCTGTTTTCAGTTTAGAGGCACCATGGTCTCCAAGAACAAGGGCAAGGGGCTTTCGGAGGAAGAAGTGAAGGAGGTGCCATCAAGACAAGATCAGCAAGCCGGAGGGAGCAAGCAAATCTTGGTGGGATCTGTTGACACTCAACGTTCTTTTTCTCATAACTTGCAGGGATCTCTACCACCCGCTTTTAGCCTCGACTCCTTCCCCATGATGGAAGAAGTTCTACGGATTACTGATGAGTTTTGTGATCAATATCGGGCTCGAGAAGAGAAGTGGAGATACTCCGGGAGGAGAATTGCCGTCTCCGAAGAATGATTGAATACCACTCGATTCGCATCACAAGGTCGTCATCGCCAACCTCAGATAACAATGAATCTCTTCGAATCTTAGTGCAGAATTGTCAAGCTGAGAAACTGAAGTTGAAGGAGCTTATTAAGAAGCGCGGAAAGAGTTCATCACCACCATCACCAAAGGAGTAATTCATCATCGGTATTGGCATCCCCTTGGTTTGTTCCAAGCTTGGGGGAGTGCCGCGGTATCACATTATCATTACCTTTTACTTTTTACTATCAAGTAGTGTCATATCATGAGTAGGGAAGTTATCGTATGAGATGGGTTGCGGTGTGGAGTATCTCTCCTTTAGTTTGTCTATGTATCCCTTGGTGTGAGTTATCGTTATGGAATATTAATGAGAAGTCTTATCATTTACATATTGCACACCTTATTTTAGTTTGCAATTTCTACTATATGATTGATCTTGATTTTAGTATTGGTACCACTTTGGGAGCATTGAGTTAATCTATTTGGTTTTGGCAAACTTAGCAATGGTCAATAGCAACAACACTTTGAGTTTTAGATGAATAGAGGAAGTACATGTAGAAGATATTATTATCTTTCTTATCAGTTCTTAGCTTAGTATTCTAAAGTTAAAACTGTTTGTGTTTACAAGTAAGATGCATGATTGTTTCTATCACATGTATATTTGTTTGTTTCACCTCAACTCTTATGCTTGCTAATTAACCTTGCTAGCCAAAGACCTGTATCGAGAGGGAGTACTTCTCGTGCATCCAAACCTGAACCCAAACCTATGCCATTTGTGTCCACCATACCTACCTACTACATGGTATTGTCTCGCCATTCCAAGTAAATACTTCATGTGCTACCTTTAAACAATTCAAAACTTATTACTTCTTATTTGTGTCAATGTTTTATAGCTCATGAGGAAGTATGTGGTGTTTTATCTTTCAGTCTTGTTAGGCAGCCTCCACTAAAGGACTAGTGGCTTCATCCACTTATCCTATAATTTTGCAATAAGAGCTGGCAACGGGGTTCCCAGTCCCCAATTAATCAACTTTCATTAATAATTCTCTTCACATGTTTTGCTCTGATTCATCAGCAAGCAACTTAATTTTGCAATAGACACTCCTCCATGGCTTGTGTAAGCAAAGGTTGGGGGGAGTGTCACCCTTAAATAAACTAAAATACATGTGTAAACAAAAGAGAAGAGGGATGATCTACCTTGCTGGTAGAGATAACGTCCTTCATGGGAGCCGCTCTTTGGAGGTTTGTTTGGCAAGGGGGTTAGAGTACCCGCTACCTGTCGTTGACAACAACAAACACCTCTCAAAACTTTACTTTTATTCTCTTTATATGATTTCAAAACTGAAAAAGCTCTAGCACATGATTTAATCTCTGCTTCCTTCTGCGAAGGGCCTGTCTTTTACTTTATGTTGAGTCAGTAAACCTATTTCCCTCCATCTCAAGCAAGCATTTGAGTTGTTGTGATCAAACTATTATATTGTGATTTGCTTCATCATGTCTTTACTCTTTCTTGTTTAATACAAGTTTTACCTTGAATGAATATAGCTTTGAAAGTCATCAATGATTAATATGATTGAGTGTGCAAGTTTACCATAAGCTTTTGATATGAGAGCGCTGCTCAATAGATGAATATAATCTGTTAAATGTTCTCTGACCAAGAACAAAGTTTGCCATCACCAATTATGATTCCTTATGCACCTTTATTTGTGACTACCTTATACTTGTTTCAAGATTGAGTTATATGAGGAAGTTGTTTACTATAATGTCTTGTGTGAATGAATATGATGCTTCTTGTCCGTATTTTATTTATCGACTCTTCACTCCATAAACATGTGGACCCGTTTACAGTAGTTCAGTTCGCTTGGGGACAAGCGAAGTCTAAGCTTGGGGGAGTTGATACGTCCAAATTGCATCACTATTTTATATCATAATTTGTTGTTATTCATTGATATATTTCATATTGGGACACAATACTTATGTTATTTCATCTATTTTGCATGTTTCATGATTATTTGGAGATCAAGCACCGGAGCCGGGATTCCGCTGGAAAAAGCACCGTCGAATGCAATATTTCGGAAGATCAACTCGTGGAAGGGAGTTTTACCAAAAATCCTATTTTTCCAGATGACGAAGGAAGCCAGAAGGAGGGGCCAGGAGGACCCAGGGTGGGCCCACACCCTAGGGCGGCGCGGCCCATGCCCTGGCTGCGCCGCCATGTGGTCTGGGGGGCCCACGACCCCTTTCGCCTCCTTTTCTTCGCGAAACCCTTCGTCCCGAAGACCGAAGCCACATAGGAATCCTCACGAAGGGTTACAGCCGCCTCTGCGGGGCGGAGAACACCAGAGAGAAAGAGCTCTCCGGCGGGCAGTGAATCCGCCGGGAAATTCCCTCCCGGAGGGGGAAATCGACGCCATCGTCACCGCCATCGAGCTGGACATCATCTCCATCACCATCATCATCATCTCCACCATCATCACCGCCATCTCCTCCGCAGCACCTCGTCACCGCCGTAGCAATTTGGGTTTGATCTTGATTGTTTGATAGGGGAAACTCTCCCGGTATCTATTCATACTTGTTGTTGATGCTATTGAGTGAAACCATTGAACCAAGTTTATGTTCAGATTGTTATTCATCATCATATCACCTCTGATCATGTTCCATATGATGTCTCGTGAGTAGTTCGTTTAGTTCTTGAGGACATGGGTGAAGTCTAAATGTTAGTAGTGAACTATGGTTGAGTAATATTCAATGTTATGATATTTAAGTTGTGGTGTTATTCTTCTAGTGGTGTCGTGTGAACGTCGACTACACGACACTTCACCATTTATGGGCCTAGGGGAATGCATCTTGTACTCGTTTGCCAATTGCGGGGTTGCCGGAGTGACGTAAACCTAAACCCCCGTTGGTATATCGATGCAGGAGGGATCGCAGGATCTCGCAGTTTAAGGCTGTGGTTAGATTTATCTTAATTACTTTCTTGTAGTTGCGGATGCTTGCAAGGGGTATAATCACAAGTATGTATTAGTCCTAGGAAGGGCGGTACATTAGCACAGAGTTCACCCACACAACACTTATCAAAACAATGAAGATTAATCAGCCGTATGTAGCGAAAGCACTAGACTAAAATCCCGTGTGTCCTCGAGAGCGTTTGGTCATTATAAGTAAACAAACCGGCTTGTCCTTTGTGCTAAAAAGGATTGGGCCACTTGCTGCAATTATTTCTCTCGCATTTTACCTACTCGTACTTTATTCATCTGTTACATCAAAATCCCCTGAATACTTGTCTGTGAGCATTTACAGTGAAACCTTCATCGAAACTGCTTGTCAACACCTTCTGCTCCTCGTTGGGATCGACATTCTTACTTATCGAAGATACTACGATACACCCCCTATACTTGTGGGTCATCACTATCACGTGCCATCGTGTGCGAGCCCCTGACACGTCGCTACATGACGATCCCTCCCTCGGGGTGGTTCCACAGAAGCCATTTCGTCACCGCCGTCCTGCTCCACGGCGAGGACGCAAGGGCGCGCATCAGTCTGTATAATTTCAGGGTGATGTGCGCGTTCTATCAAAATGGCATCGCCAAGACCTACGCATTGTCCCCCGCCTCTGGTGGCCGCTGGACCTCCTCCGGCGCCACCGCGAGTAGCAGCAGGGTGCTATGCGGCAAGGACTACTGGACGGCCGCGGGGCTGATCAGCTTCATCGGGGGTAACAAGCGGTTTGCCCACTGGTCGATCGGAAACTACGTTCTTGCATTCGACAAAGAGTCTGGGGAGCTCTCGTCTCAGTGCTCGTCGGTCATGCTACCGGGCGGGGGCGTCGAGCTGGAGTACGTGCTAGACCTGCCGTGGCCACCTACCTTCCGAGTTATCTTATGCTAGGATTTTGGCTGTCTTAGGTAGCATAGAGAAACGGTTGTATCTGTGTGAGCTTGTGATCGACCGCTTGCGTTTGTTCGCGATTAAACAGTTTCTGATGCTTTATTGCTTGCGTGTTAAGGGAACTTTTGTGAAATTTAACAAGCAAATACTTCTCTCCTCGCCAAGTAAAATAAAATAGAACTTATTTCCTCGGGATGTGGATAATCAGATGGAGTGCTTATGATGGCCTGTCAGAGCCTAGTAGACCAAGTTTGAGAGAGAGAGAGAGGATTCAAAGGATTTGTAACGTGTGAGGTTTAAATGGATTAAAATTTTCCTATGAAACATATAACTCATCTACATGCTTAAAAAAACTAAACGGATTTTCGCATATCGATTTGTTAGCATGGATGCCACATCATCATTGACATGTGGGCCACCAATTGTTAGATTTGTTATTAAGAACCTTCAAATCCTAGATATGGACCTCCCCTCATATATAGTTTTTGTACTATTAAAACTAAGTTTTTTTAATTCCTAAAATTTAGTTTTTTTGAATAATTTTTTTATTTCCTATATTATTTTTGTTTTGTAAAGTTTTAAAGTTTTAGATTATTCGAAAGTTATGTTTTTATATATTATTTTATACTTGTTTAACCATTAGTGATTTTTGTGTTTTTTTGTAATAGTTAAAAACTTAGACTTTTGGGAAGTTCACTTCACTTGTTTTGGAAGTTCACTTCATTTTTTTGGAAGTTCTGTCCATATTTTCGAAGTTTAATTTATTTTTTTCTTGGAAATTCACTTTTTTTAAGTTCACTTATTATTTTTGGAAGTTCACTTCATTTTCTGAAAGTTATGTCCATATTTTCGAAGTTTACTTTATTTTTTTCTTGGAAATTCACTTTTTTAAGTTCCCTTATTATTTTTTCACTTCATTTTTTCGAAGTTCATTGTTTTTTTTGGAAGTTCACTACATTTTTTCAAATTTCATTGACCTCACCCCACCTCCCGATTACCACCCCCATCCCATCTCCCGCGGACCTAATAATTAAACACCCACATTTCCCTCAATCTCCAACACCGCCAACCACACCCACATTGACCCCACCCTGCCCCATGCATCCCACCTCACCTACCCCACCCCCTCCCATAGACCACAACGTGTACCCTAACCCTAACCCTAAACCATAAACCATAAACCCTAACCCTAAACCCTAGCCCTAACCCTCACCCTAAACCCTAACCCTAAACCCTAAACCCTAACCATAACCCTAACCTTAACCATAGTTTGTTTGTTTCCACCACATGAAATAGAGGTATATACATATGGGTGGATTTGCGTTAGATTTCCTATGAAATTTAGCGTAATTGAAAGTTTGTTTGGAAGAATACTAGCTATTAAGGAAATAAATCCTTGAAATAAAATAACCATACAAGAAAAACTTCCGATCCTACTGCCTCTGATTAATACTACTTGATGCTAAAATGGATGTATCTATAACTAAAATGTGTCCAGATACATCTATATTATCATCAAGTATAATATGAATCAGAGCACTATAAGGTTTATCTATAGCCCTAACCCTAAAAAACATTAAACCCTAAACCTTAAAACCTAACCCTAACCCTAACCCTACCCCCTAAACCCTAACCTTAACACTAAACCCTAAACCCTAATCCTAAACCCTAACCCTAACCCTAACCTTAAACCCTAAACCCTAAACCCTAACCCTAACCCTAACCATAGTTTGTTTGACTCCACCACATGCCTAAACCCTAACCCTAACCATAGTTTGTTTGGTTCCACCATATGAAATAGAGGTGGATATATGTTAGATTTCCTATGAAATTTAGCGTAATTGAAAGTTTGTTTGAAAGAATACTAGCTAGTACGGAAATCAATACTTGAAATAAAATAACCATACAAGAAAAACTTCTGATCCTACTGCCTCTCATTCATACTAATTGATGCTAAAATTGATGTATCTATAACTAAAATGTGTCCAAATACATATATATTATCATAAAGTAAGATGAATCGGAGGCAGTAGGATCAGAAGTTTATCTATAACCCAAACCCTAAAATACCCTAAACCCTAACCCCCTAAACCCTAACCCTAACACTAAACCCTAATTAACTCTAACCCTAAACCCTAATTAGAACCCTAACCCTAACCCTAACCCTAAACCCTAACCCTAAACCTAACCCTAACCATAATTTGTTTGACTCCACCACATGAAATAGAGGTACATATGAATGGATGGATATTCTTTAGATTTCCTATGAAATTTATCGTAATTGAAAGTTTGTTTGGAAGAATTAATACTAGTTAGTACGGAAATGAATCCTCAAATAATATAACCATACAAGAAAAACTTACGATCCTACTGCCTCTCGTTCATACTACTTTATGCTAAAATGGATGTATCTATAGCTAAAATGTGTCCAGATACATCTATATTATCATCAAGTTATATGAATCGGAGCATTTAAGGTTTTTCTCAATAACCCTAATCCTAGCCCTAACCCTACCCCTAACCCTAAACCCTAAACCCTAGCCCTAGCCCTAGCCCTAACCCTAAACCCTAACCCTAACCATAGTTAGTTTGATTCCACCACATGAAATAGAGGTACATATGGGTGGATATGCGTTAGATTTCCTATGAAATTTAGCTTAATTGAAAGTTTGTTTGGAAGAATACTAGCTAGTACGGAAATAAATCCTTGAAATAAAATAACCATACAAGAAAAACTTCCGATCCTACTGCCTCTGATTCATCCTACTTGATGCTAAAATGGATGTATCTATAACTAAAATACGTCCAGATATATCTATATTATCGTCAAGTATAATACGAATCGGAACACTATAAGGTTTATCTATAACCCTAACCCTAAAAACCCTACCCTAAACCTTAAACCCTAACCCTAAACCTACCCCCTAAACCCTAACCCTAACACCAAACCCTAAACCCTAAACCCTAACCCTAAACCCTAACCCTAACCCTAACATTAAACCCTAACCCTAAATCCTAAACTCTAACCCTAAACCCTAACCCTAACCCTAACCATAGTTTGTTTGACTCCACCACATGAAATAGAGGTATATACATATGGGTGGATATTCGTTAGATTTCCTATGAAATTTAGCATAATTGGAAGTTTGTTTGGAAGAATATACTAGCTAGTACGGAAATGAATCCTTGAAATAAAATAACCATACAAGAAAAACTTCCGATCCTACTACCTCTGGTTCATACTACTTGGTGCTTGGATGTATCTATAACTAAAATGTGTCTAGATGCATCTATATTATCATCAAGTAATATGAATCAGAGCACTATAAGGTTTATCTATAACCCTAACCTTAGTCCTAACCCTACCCCTAACCCTACCCCTAACCCTAAACCCTAACCCTAGCCCTAACCCTAACCCTAAACCTAAACCCTAACCCTAACCCTAACCCTAACCCTAAACCCTAACCCTAACCCTAACCATAGTTTGTTTGATTCCACCACATGAAATAGAGGTATATACATATGGGTGGATATGCTAGATTTTCTATGAAATTTAGCGTAATTGAAAGTTTGTTTGGAAGAATACTATAGCTAGTACGAAAATCAATCCTTGAAATAAAATAACCATATAAGAAAAACTTCCGATCCTACTGCCTCTGATTCATACTACTTGATGCTAAAATGGATGTATCTATAACTAAAATGTGTCCAGATACACATCTATATTATCATCAAGTTATATGAATCGGAGCACTATAAGGTTTATCCTGCAAATTTCGAATACAAATGCTTTTAATCAAAATAGTTGGTTTATGCAATTTCCTACGCAGGTGAGCAATGATAGCGCAAGCCTGTGCTGACAAAAGCTATAGGGAAACCAGTCAACATCACTCAAAAAGGTGATGCATGTCTCCCGCTTCACCCGAGCAGGAGAGGCGCTAGTAAATCTTTCCCTTCTTCTACGCGCCATCTCTCCTCACTTCCTGATGTATGTCAGAGGGCTATACTATTGACCTACTGTGGAGCCCTTGCATGTGTGTTCACAAGCTGAGAATTTCGAGAGAGGAGGACTACTGCGGAGCCTATGTGCAGCTGTATCACCCGACGAGCGGGCCCTACATCACAAGATTTCAAAGGGGATTCTGTGACTTCGCCTTTCCTGACTTTGGTTCATTGCCAACCAGGTCCCGTACCCTGTGCGACCCACATTTCAGTGATTCAAAGTCAGGGAAATGTTAGAGAGGCAGGGTCAAAGAATATTTTCCCCAAGATGTGTTCACAAGCTGAGAGTTTCGAGAGAGGAGGACTCCTGCGGAAGCCTATGTGCAGTTGTATCATCTGACAAGTGGGCCCTACATCACAAGATTTCGAAGGGGATTCTCTGACTTCGCCTTTCCTAACTTTGGTTTGTTTCCAGCCGGGTCCCACGCGCTATGCGACCCACATTTCAGTGATTCAAAGTCATGGAAATGTTAGAGAGGCAGGGTCAAAGAATATTTTGCCCAAGTTGTGTTCACAAGCTGAGAGTTTCGAGAGAGGAGGACTCCTGTGGAAGCCTATGTGCAGTTGTATCATCCGACAAGTGGGTCCTACATCACAAGATTTCGACGGGGATTCTCCAACTTCGCCTTTCCTAACTTTGGTTCATTACCAGCCGGGTCCCGCACATGGTGTGACCCACATTTCAGTGATTCAAGGTCAGGGAAATGTTAGAGAGGCATGGTCAAAGAATATTTTCCGCAAGATTTGGGCTCACTGAGATTGGACTCTGCCTATATATTATATTGCACCGCTACAGTAAGAAACTATATGTGACACTGCTCACCGGCGCCAGCGTAGATCAGCACCACAGCTGTAGCCTGCACCGAGGAGAGAAGACAAGGTCGGCGAGTTGGCGAGTCCTCGCAGGACCTGTCGGCTGTCGACATCACAGCGACTCCGGCTACTAAAAGGTACATACATATACTACTACTCGTGCAACCGCCATCGAGCCGAAGAACTAGCTAGATTTAAAACGTTTACCACCGTTTTCTCTTGCGATGGCTTACTCCATACGACAAGTAAATCATGATGGCATTAAACTTTTGGTATGCAAGATTCAAAATAAAGTCGATGGTTACAACAGCTAAGAAAATATATACTACTACAGACAAAATGGTTCTAAGCTTGGAGTCGTCTCATTTTGAATTTTGTGTATGTACTGGGTCGTATGGGTAGATATGCTAAACTATGTACTACTACGTAACAAGTTTTCCCATTTTTTCACTCCCCAAGGCCTCAGCCCTAACCGTGCACAGGAGACATATTAAGTATTACACCGTATATGAATTTGGTATTATGAACGCTCATACTTTACAATTTTGAATACAGTTCGTCAAGAATCATCTGCACAAGATTTATTAGGGAAGAAGCGCAGGCGACACATTGTTGTTGGCTGGCCGCGCAAGATTGACTGATCTCTGGACGAGTGAATTATTATACTTCGGTGACAGTGCACGAAAAATCGGCAGCCCGTGTCTGGGGTGATAACCGTCGGAGAGCTCATCCCGCCGGGACCAAGATAAAGTACGGCAGGCCGTATTTGATCTTGTCTCCGGCGGGATGAGTGAGTAAAACTGTAGGTGAAATTGTATTTTTTAAGCATATGTAGGTGAAGTTGTAGAATCATATTTTGCTACCAATATACTCTTCACCTATCCTCCGGACCGACCGGAGACTTGTTGTATTATCGAAAGTGTATAATGTCTATGGTGTGCGTTATAAATTAATGCAATTATTTTTTACTAATATTTTTTTTCGAACATTTCTTTATTTCTATAATAATTAGGCTGATTATTTCTTCCCTTAGTCTTCCAAAAAGTTTGTTCACCGGATGAACTTGAAAGCGTGGATCTCACACACCTCATGGTGCGCATGTTCCCGAGATCGATGCGCATGGTCTCTCAGAGAGGCTCTGCATTAGCGTAGGTGCTCAAGTTCTCCACTCCGACGTGACCCCTCCTGTACCAGCTAAAGTTCTCCACTACAAAGTGACCCCTGCCGTATCTGCTCTGCTCGAGAGGAGAGAATACATTTATGGCCCGTTGTGCAGATGATTTCTTGCTCGTGTTTGTGCGTGTGTTTGACCATTTGATCCTGACAGTGGTAGTAGTGGTAAGGATCCGATGCGAATTAGCATGAGAATTTTTCCAATCGAATGGCCACCGGCCATAGTGGTAGTAGTGGTAAGAATCCGATGCGAATTAGCATGAGAATTTTTCCAATCGAATGGCCACCGGTCTAGAGTAGTACTGTACGTTTTTCCGCAAACCCGTGATCACCATGAGTATTTCTGAAAGCTCCATACATAATTTGCTAAATTACATTCTGGACCAGATCCTTCACATGAAATTGACATACTCGTACTAGTGGTCACCATAGAATAGACACACATGCACTTATATCTATTATATACTAAAAGCAAAATACGGATGTCTAATAGAGCCACCACGTTAAGCCACATCATCTAAATTAATCTAACAGTTAGATTTAAAATTAATGGCTATGATTTAATAAAATATCAATAGTTACGTAACACACTATAGGTCCGTTTGACGTGTCACATTAACAACAAAAAGTAGAAAATATCAATGCTTTAATAAGAAACGAAGTGGATAGAGTCCACGTTCAATACGAAAAGGTTTGACGTGTCACATTAACAACAAAAAGTAGAAAATATCAATGCTTTAATAAGAAACGAAGTGGATAGAGTCCACGTTCAATACGAAAAGGAAGTACCATGTTTTTTTTTCATACCAAACTTATCTATAGCTCACAAGATTTAATGTAGATGGTTACCGTACAAAAAGAAAAAAAACATGTGAGATCTTCTATGTCAATCACGTGAGATTTAAAAGGGTCCACGCCCTGTTAAAAAAAATGTATCCTTTTCTTCTTTTAATCCAATTCCAATTTCTCTTTGGGCAGGGGCAGCGTATAATTCATAGTGCATATACCATACCACAACATGTTCTAACCATTCTCTACACACGTATGGTGCACAGAAAAAAAAAGGTCCAACCAACCACGGTAAAACAAAACAAAATCCTCACCCCAATTCAAATTTTAAAAAATAAATGAAAAATGTAAATAACTAACGTAGTACTCCAACATATATACAATATTGGCATCCACTATACACTTTCACGAAAAAATAAACAGGTAAACTTTAAATACAAACATCTAAGAATCTGATAAATTAGATTTGTTTAGGTGATAAAAGAAATTTTTTCAATAATAAAATTTAATAAAGAAATTGCAATCTCTTATTAATTCACATCATCCGAATTATTTTAACTGTTAGATCTATAAATTATTGTTAGGATTTAGTGAGAGAATGCGTAACTTTATTGTGATAGTCTATAACACCAATTTGTGTGCCAAAGAAAAATAAGACTGACATGTGCTCTAGCACATCTTAGAAAATTCCTAGAAAATAAAACGCTTAAGTCGGAGTTCATGTCAAACAACTATTTTGATGTCATAGGAAAAAATCCCAGTGTGTGTTCTACCCAATCCCAAAGAATTATGGCTTTAAAATTGTAACTTGTGTATTCCAGCAACTCCTCTAAGATGTTATATAAAATAATATTTCCTAAAGCAACTAGACAGTAGGCAATTAGAATATATAGTATGAATTACTCATATGTATACATGTGAGTTCTACAAAAGAAAAAAAAACAACTCCAAGGCGACCAGTCCAATACACACATTGATTACGAGCGAGGAAAAAAATAAAACGTTATTTCAGTGGTAATAGCGTGCAAGAGTACATTTAGAATGCCCACACCAAATTTTAGTACTTTTTTCTCGGCGCTATTTGCAAAATGGGATGCTATATCATGCTAAGACACCACAAAGTTAGCGGAAATTCAATTCGGCTCCCGGGTGCGTATGCTTCCTCTACTAAAATATTATATTTCGAAATGTCAAAAAATTTGGACAAAAAATTGTACATGTACATCTTCATAATAATATATGTGCGTTCGTCAAGTTTCAGGAAAAACCAATATTTTGTGTGCTCCATATAAAAAAGAGAAAGTTTATCTTGTGAAAAGCATTATTTTTAGCACTGAATTTTGTCTTTTTTACAGATGTCACATGATAAATTGATTTTTTATGAAACGACTTTGTGAGCACGTAGCACGTGAAGATGTACGTGCGAACTTTTAGTTTCAATTTTAAAAAAAATTTAAAATATATGTAAGATGCATTTCGAAATATAGAGAGCATATGGACCCATGTTCCAAAACACCGCTCCCCAAAGTTAGCACGTTGTTTTTTCTAGCCTATTGGCGCAAAGTACCAAGTTTTCTTCCTTCGAAAGAACAAGCAATTGCTTTCTTTTTGTCATCATGATGAACTGCAGTTTGATGGTTCACCTTCTGAATCGAAAGACGACATCGCTAATTGTAATGATTCTTACCAAGTAATATATGCTATATTGTTGCTTCGTGGGGGCGTGTCAGTGTTAGGCTTATAGATAATTGGAAAAGGGATTTTTTGGACTATATTATTGCTGAAATCTATTATTTATAGTCTATATCTGATATGTTTTTAAACAACATTTACAATATACACACTATTAGCTTGATATAGTGTATAACATTTGGAGGAACCCACTACTATTTTAGATAGCTATATTTAAACAATGGTTACGAGAGAAAAAATAACTTACACGTTAGCACGAGAAAATAAAGTCTATACAAATTCAAATATTTACACAAGGGAAAAATAATAGCATCATGAAGGTCTATCTAACTTTTGGGGTAAGTATATTATATAAAAGTTTAATGTTTCCTATATAAAAATAGAAATACTCGACATGGTTTTCACATGATTAGCATGCGTACAATATTGTTATACTATCGCTCTTTTGCGAATATAAGCTAGGGGTGGGCCAGGCTAGATGTCTATGGCTTCAAAATGCAAATTATATGAAACTGCATTTTATACGAAGTAAACCTATCGAGTATGCACAACCTTAAATTACGAGGGAAAACATTATCACTAGAAAATATAATCCTTAAAATTTTCAATATTTTTACATAAGTTAAAAATAGCATTAACTATTTGGGATAGCAAGAATCTAGGTAACAAATTTAATGACAAGGTAGGTGAGACCGAGCGAATGTGGCTATGAGAGATTTCCAAAGCACGTGCGAAGATAACCAAAATTTATAAGTAAAACATTACCAAGTTATTCCAATATACTAGAAACATGTCTGCCATATTTGTAGGCATAATTGTGATGGCATAATTGTTGTGGTACTTACGTATATATTTTTTCGATAAAATCATATATTAATATCGCGGAGATACTAATTACACTGAGTCTCTGCAACAACATCATGTCCTAATGGCATAAAGGATGCACATAGCCAAAAAAAAAAGAGAAGAATTACAAAAAAGAAAAAAGTCCCGCTACAGAGGTCGGAAACTTGAAACAACAACATTGACACCACAAAGACAATACCAGAAGATCAGTTTCTCCATAAGCAACGCATCCAAGAAGGAAATAGTGCACAAACGCTATCGTCACCTGATCACAGATGTTAGGTTTTCACCCTGAAGAAAGTCATATCTCTCAAAACAATGCCTTCAACAAGAACATTGTCGGGCACAACCAATTAAGGCCAGAACTTGAATTTTCACCCTGAAAGATAGAAATCTTAACTTCTACTGTGCAGTCGCCCCCACATACAAGTCGGTGTTTGAAGTCACGAAACTCCAAGCCACCTCCACCTCACCACCAAGATCCGACCACCGTTGCTCTTCCACCGATCTCGACTTTCATGACCTTCTCCGCCAGCACCACAGAAAGAAAACGAGCTCCATGATATTAACAGCCAGCAGAGTTTCGAAGCGTTCCCTCTGAAACCAAACGGCCAGATAAAAAAAACATGGGTACTTACGTATATATACTTACAGAAGAATAAGATCCATCAAATTCGCAGCTGGATTCTTTGTGTTTTTTGGAAACTCATTTGATGTTTTATTGGCACATGTATCCATTATATTATATCTTGCACATCTCTCTTTTCCGGTCTTATCGTGATCCTAATACATAATATGATAGATACAGTTGTGATTTTGTAAGTTTTGATGCATTCATTTAAGTTTTGATACATTTCTGTGGTAATAGGAATGCCCTCGCATTTGCGAGGGCCAGTATGCTAGTTTCTACATAATTACAACTCAAGGGTAAGGATCCTACGGTACAACTCGTAGCTCACGTATCCGTCTTTTGCTGCGTACTCGAGGTGCATCGGGGAGAGTGGCTTAGTCTCCCATAAGTCGTGCTTGTCATATGAGAACTTTGTCTTCATGTTCTTGTAGGACCTGTCGATGATGGCCTCTGCTAGATTAGCCATTCTTACCCAGCTATTGAATATATCTTGGATGTCGACGTGGTACAGCTCTGGAATATGCATCTTGGCATGGGCAAGCATGACCTTATCGTTCCTATTGTCAACGTTTGCTAAAGTAATACCCTTGCGCTCAAAAAAGTTGTTCAGAGCCGGACAATGTTTGAAGGAACTGCTGTAGTGGTACACGAGGACGTGCTGCCGCATGGCGATTTGCACGACGGCCATCTCTTGTCGCTTGCACGTGCTACGTGGGGTGTACTCGAGGTCGAGTCCAATGAACATGTTCTTCTCCTTCTCGAGCCATTTCTCATACATGGCTAGGATTTGCTCCACAGTAGCTTCTTCATTGGTGTAGACAACTTCCAGAGTCGTGGTGCCATGGGTAGTGATGTGATGGGTCTCCGTATGGTTCCCGACGTCCATGCGTGGGAGGTAGAGCTACTGAGTGTGTGTGGAGGGGGGAGGGGGTGGGAGGGATCGCTGCGGAATGAGTGAGGAAGAGTGTAGATGGATGCCGAAGAATGAAGAATTTGGTACTACCTCCTTCGATTAAAAGGCTAGTTTTGCATCACCACCAGACAATTTCTCATTGGACGCTAAATATTATTCCTAAGAGCATTTATTTAATTAGAAGAAGTAGCCCTCCTCCAATTACTCTCCAATCGCATGCTATTCCCTATGGTGAAACTTAGTGGGATCATTTTTCTTAGTTGCATTCCCACTTGCTTCGTTTTCCACCGCATCACCTGCATGCAAATTAACATGCATAGGTCAGTTTGTTTCGTTCTCCACCCCACATGCATGCAAACATGTTTCCACCGAGCAACGGCTATATATATTAATATTGGGTCGTCCAGCCGTTCCACTTTACGAGATTTTGGCACACGTTCAAACCATTGCATATTCCCATTTTCAACCGAAAATAATCTCTGGTTAAAGTGGGAGCATTTTTCTTAGTTGCATTCCCATTTGCAACTGGAAAAGTCTCACATGTGAACCCCCCACTTGCAACCCCCCAAAAAAACTCGTATGCAATCTGATACGTCTCCAACGTATCTATAATTTCTTATGTTCCATGCTAGTTTTATGATAATACCTACATGTTTTATTCACACTTTATAATGTTTTTATGTATTTTCTGGGACTAACCTATTAACAAGATGCCACAGTGCCAGTTCCTGTTTTCTGCTGTTTTTGATTTCAGAAAAGTCGTTTTACAAATATTCTCGGAATTGGACGAAACAAAAGCCCACAGCCCTATTTTCCACGGAGTGTTCCAGAAGACCGAAGAGGAGTCGAGGAAGGCCAGCAGCGGCCCCTCCCCATATGGCGGCGCGGGGGGCCCCACAACCGCGCCGTGATGTGGGGAGGGAGCCCCCTGGCTCCCCCGACGCTGCCCCTTCGCCTATTTATTCCTTCGTCCCCGAAAACCCTAGTACCGAGAGCCAAAATACCAGAACAGTTCCAGAGACGCCGCCGCCGTCAACCCTAACTCGGGGGGTTCAGAAGATCTCCTCCGGCACCCTGCCGGAGAGGGGAATCATTACCGAAGGGCTCTACATCACCGTGCCCGCCTCCGGACTGATGCGTGAGTAGTTCATCCTTGGACTACGGGTCCATAGCAGTAGCTAGATGGTTGTCTTCTCCTATTGTGCCATCATGTTTAGATCTTGTGAGCTTCCTATCATGATCAAGATCATCTATTTGTAATGCTACATGTTGTGTTTGTTGGGATCCGATGAATATGGAATACTATGTCAAGTTGATTATTGATCTATCATATATGTGTTGTTTATGATCTTGCATGCTCTCCGTTGCTAGTAGAGGCTTTGGCCAAGTTGATACTTGTAACTCCAAAAGGGGGTATTTATGCTAGATAGTGGGTTCATGTCTCCATTGAATCTGGGAGTGACAGAGAACCCCTAAGGTTGTGGATGTGTCTGTTGCCACTAGGGATAAAACATCAATGCTTTGTCTAAGGATATTTGTATTGTTTACATTACGCACGTACTTAATGCAATTGTCCGTTGCTTGCAACTTAATACTCGGAAGGGGTGCGGATGCTAACCCGAAGGTGGACTTTTTAGGCATAGATGCATGCTGGATGGTGGTCTATGTTCTTTGTCTTAATGCCCTAAGTAAATCTCATAGTAGTCATCATGATATGTATGTGCATTGTTATGCCCTCTCTATTTGTCAATTGCCCAACTGTAATTTGTTTACCCAACATGTTATTTATCTTATTGGAGAGACACCACTAGTGAACTGTGGACCCCGGTCCATTCTTTTACATCTAAAATACAACCTATCGCAATCATTGTTCTCTTTTGTTTTCTGCAAGCAAAAATCATTTTCCACACCATACGTTTAATCATTTGTTTTCAGCAAGCCGGTGAGATTGACAACCTCACTGTTAAGTTGGGGCAAAGTAGTTTGATTGTGTTGTGCAGGTTCCACGTTGGCACCGGAATCCCTGGTGTCACGCCGCACTACACTCCTTCACCAACAACCTTCACGTGATCTTCATCTCCTACTGGTTCGATAACCTTGGTTTCTTACTGAGGGAAAACTCGCTGATGTACACTCATCATACCTTCCTCTTGGGGTTCCCAACGGACGTGTGCTTTACCGTCACAAGCACAATCCAACTTGCAACTGATGTGCACGAATCACGATGAAATCGTATGGCTCAGGACTTTAGCTGAATATATAGATTTTCCTTCCACTTACAGATTGATCCGTTGGTTGAATCTTACATACCATATAGATCATGCTTGCAGTAACAATTCCACATGGTGCCAGACTTGTAAATCAAACATTGATTCATATCCTTAGCAGCACGATACTAAAATTAAACCCTAAATTACCTAAACCATAAACCCTAAAAATAAACCAAGAGGTTCTAGAATAGATATTCTAAACCTGACTTACCCACTCAACCGACAAATTAACCCACCTCCGCCAACTCTTTCTGGAAAGTTCACTCCACTTTTTAGGAATTTCAAATTTTATTTTAAAAAATCACTTCACTTTTGGAATAAGTTCACTTTACTTTTTTGGAAGGCTACTGATCATTTTTTAAAAGTTCCCTATTTCGAAGTTCACTTTTTTTTAGAATTTCATTTATATTTTTTGAAGTTCACTCATTAATTTTGGAAGTTCACTCAATTTTTTTTGGGAAGTTCACTTGAATTTTTCAAAGTCCATTACATTTTTTAAAAGTTCATTTTTTGGAAGAAGTTCAGTTCTTTTATAAAAAAAACTTTTTAAAAAATATATAAAATATCATTAAAAAAATTAAATTCTAAAATGAAATGAAAATTCCTAAATGCACATGAGATCTAAGAGTTATCAGTTTTCTTAAATTCAGGCGAATTTGATGAAATTTTCAAAATTTTCTTAAAAGTTTTAAAAATAAAGTAGCTGAAAAATTACAACATACATAATGTGGAAAATTTTGATATAATATATAGAAGTAAATGCAGTGTTACAAGATAAATTGAAGGGGTTAACCTGCTAATTTCTAGATAGATTTGGACCTCTATATGTGCTACAAATCATTGCATGTATAGTTGGTGTTTTGTGCAAAACACAGACAAAACGAGTAATTTGTGCAGGTTAATTTTTTTGGTCCAGTGGAATATAATCCTATAGGAATTTTGAAGTATTGTTAACATTATTTGAATTTTTGCTATGTGCACCTTTTGATTCATATGGCTGAATCCTTAGGATTGCATTGCACTTGTTTCGCGGGATATTTTCCATCCACCCAAAACCTCACACGTTACAAATCCTCTCTCTCTCTATCTCTAAAACTTGGTCTACTAGGCTAGCAACTACCTAGCTATATACTCCCAGACCGGCCATCATAAACATGCCATCTGATTATGCACATTCCGGGAAGAGAAGTATTTGCTTGTTAAATTTCAAAAAAGTTCCCTTAACACGAGATACATTTGTAATAATAAGAGCTAAATACACCCCTAGTCCTGAAAGATGTTCGGTAGGTGGAAATTAGCCAACTTCTTGCGAAATGGGGTGAAGTAATGCTAATACTTAGTGTATTGTGCAAAGCTAGATAATCCCAGTGATTATGGCGCAGACAAATGGAATGCATTTTTGCAAAGAAAAAAAACATTTTCAAAGTTACATGTGACCCTATTATTGCTTTACCTAGGTTGGCACGACTGGGTAAATTAATAACAATGTGACCTGTAACTTAAAAAAAATGTCTAAGGTTGTTTTCACAAAAAAGTACATCACCACATGTCCGCAAGAATCATTGGGACTAGTTTGTTTGCACACGATACCACATACATTAGCTAGGATGACTAGTTCACCCCAATTCACCGGCTTCGCCATTCGTCTCCATGTGAAAGCCTTTCCGGCGAGGGACTGTGTGTTCGGAAGCCTCGTCGTTGATTGCGTTTGGTCGGTGGCGTGCGTGTTGGCCGAAGTACAAGGTGTGTGTGTGGCGTAAGACCTGTGGTATAAAGTATATACTCAACTCAATGGCGAGGAGCACGACGACGCCGGCCACCCCCTGTAGGAGGCGACAACAGGAGTGGTCGATACCGTTTCCATCGTCGTGCCGGCTGGAGCTGACTATTTGGATCCGGATCGACCTGTGGTACATGCTCCTATCTTAATCTCCGTGTTTATGCTAATGATTATTGCGATTGATGCAGTACTGAATTAATTAGTTTTTGTTGTAAACAGTGACTCTTTGGACGGGGGCTCCTCTTCGAACTAGAACGGCAGGTGGCTGACAACTATAGGCTTGTTTCATTCAAAGGATTGACCAGGGCGGTCGTAGCGACGATATGATCTTATTTGGCGGAGAGGGACTTGCTTGCGTTTCCAATCTTCAGTTAGGGCCCTTTCTGTAAACTCTAAGAGCTTGATTGTATTTTGTGTTTCTATTGACATACTCTATGGTGTAATTTGTAATCCCATCGTCCAATTAAATGAAGCTCTAGACCCTTCCCGGTCTTTCCCTGGCCATTCTTTTATTTTTACTTTTTATTACACATACTGTAACCAAGTGTTCAATGCACATTCCTATCAACTTCAACACACAGTTCCTCGACTTCTAACCCTAAACCCTACTAATGAGAAAAAAAATCCTATTTTACCCGCAAAAAAACATCCCAACTAAAGAGAAATGCACGTAATACCCCAAAATGTGGGGTTATAGGTACAAAAATATGTATGTGTTTTGTGCAACTATACCGGGGCTATCTGTAAATTTCTCCCCACTATACTACCCAGTAGCCAAGCCCCTGGCCCTGAGCATCCCGAGACCCCAGTTCAGCATAACTCTCTTCTCCCCCATCTGGAGGAGACATGGCGGCTGCGGAGACGGCGGCGATGTCGTAGAGTACTGGAGCGATACCTCTCCCCAGCCTAGATATTTTTGCCTGGAGAGAAAACATCCAGCGTTAAGCTTCCTTCTCCATCGTCTCATCCTCTGCCAGATCTGCTGACGCCGAGCAGACGGTGTATCGGGATACGAGGAGGAAGACGATGCCGAAGCACTCGTCATGGGATCTTCCGTTCCAGGGCGCGTCTAACAGCGGGCTGGTTTCCATCTCGGAGCCGTCCGTACCCGAGGATGACGTTCTCGACCTCTCGCCGACTCCAAGGTAGTTCTTTTGGTTTGGCCATCGTGCAGATGATGTAGGGTTTCAATATATCTAAGTTTACTTTGTTTTTGTTTCCTATAAGTTGTTGTTAGTTTTTTTAGGGTTGCCTGTTGTGCTTTTTTGTGCTTGATTATGTCAGATCAGAAACCTGCTGCAAATACAAATCTACATTTTCTTGGTCATTAGAAGGTTTATTGATAGCACTAGTACATACTTCATTGAGTTTATACTCTAATTCTCACCCATGGAAATTAAGTGCCGATCTAAGAACAAACATACATTCTGGAGGGTTGATTATGTTATATGCTAAATTGTTACATATACGAGACATACTTTTGTATATCTAAGTTGAGGTTCTAGTTCAGGATTTAATACAATGAAGCAATTAATAGAGCTAAATTGGACTGTGAAAGTAAGAAAATAGAGTTTATCTTCCTGCTGCAGTAGATCTAAAACTGGATTTGTTAACTTTAGCTTATTTTGTGCTTACGTGTACATATAGACTGTACTTCGGTGACACCGTGATACATCTCCGATGTATCGATAATTTCTTATGTTCCATGCCACATTATTGATGATATCTACATGTTTTATGCACACTTTATGTCATATTCGTGCATTTTCTGGAACTAACCTATTAACAAGATGCCGAAGAGCCGTTGTTGTTTTCGCTGTTTTTGGTTTCAGAAATCCTAGTAACGAAATATTCTCGGAATTGGACGAAATCAACGCCCAGGGTGCTATTTTGCCACGAAGCTTCCAGAAGACCGAGGGAGAGTCGAAGTGGGGCCACGAGGTGGCGACACACCAGGGCGGCGCGGACCAGGCCCTGGCCGCGCCGGCCTGTGGTGTGGGCCCCTCGTGCCGCCTATTTACCTGCCCTTCCGCCTACAAATATCCTCCGTCGCGAAACCCCCAGTACCGAGAGGCACGATACGGAAAACCTTACCGAGACGCCGCCGCCGCCAATCCCATCTCGGGGGATTCTGGAGATCTCCTCCGGCACCCTGCCGGAGAGGGGATTCATCTCCCGGAGGACTCTTCACCGCCATGGTCGCCTCCGGAGTGATGAGTGAGTAGTTCACCCCTGGACTATGGGTCCATAGCGGTAGCTAGATGGTTGTCTTCTCCTCATTGTGCTTCATTGTTGGATCTTGTGAGCTGCCTAACATGATCAAGATCATCTATCTGTAATGCTATATGTTGTGTTTGTCGGGATCCGATGGATAGAGAATACTATGTTATGTTAATTATCAAGTTATTACCTATGTGTTGTTTAAGATCTTGCATGCTCTCCGTTATTAGTGGAGGCTCTGGCCAAGTTTTCGCTATTAACTCCAAGAGAGAGTATTTATGCTCGATAGTGGGTTCATGTCTCCGTGAATGCGGGGAGTGACAGAAACCTCTAAGGTTATGGATGTCTTGTTGCCACTAGGGATAAAACATTGATGCTATGTCCGAGGATGTAGTTATTGATTACATTACGCACCATACTTAATGCAATTGTCTGTTGTTTTGCAACTTAATACTGGAAGGGGTTCGGACGATAACTCTGAAGGTGGACTTTTTAGGCATAGATGCATGTCTGGATAGCGGTCTATGTACTTTGTCGTAATGCCCAATTAAATCTCACTATATTTATCATGACATGTATGTGCATTGTTATGCCCTCTCTATTTGTCAATTGCCCGACTGTAATTTGTTCACCCAACATGCTTTTATCTTATGGGAGAGACACCTCTAGTGAACTGTGGACCCCGGTCCATTCTTTTATACTGAAATACAAATCGGCTGCAATACTTGTTTTACTGTTCTTGCAAACAATCATCTTCCACACAATACGGTTAACCCTTTGTTACAGCAAGCCGGTGAGATTGACAACCTCACTGTTTCATTGGGGCAAAGTACTTTGGTTGTGTTGTGCAGGTTCCACGTTGGCGCCGGAATCTCTGGTGTTGCGCCGCACTACATCCCGCCGCCATCAACCTTCAACGTGCTTCTTGACTCCTACTGGTTCGATTAAACCTTGGTTTCTTACTGAGGGAAACTTGCTGTTGTGCGCATCACACCTTCCTCTTGGGGTTCCCAACGGACGTGTCAACTACACGCATCACACCGCACGAAAGGCTCAATGCTACAAAAGCCCAAGCTTGAGGGATCCCTCTGCCGAGGATAAATCCTTCGAAGCGGGCAAAGAAGCATCTAGAGATAAATTGGTCTGCAAGGCAGCAGCAGCGGAGCTGAACGAAGGGGATGGCTCGCCATGTCAGCCCAAAATAGTGAAGCAGTAGAGCTAAATTGGACTGTGAAAGTAGGTAAATTAAGTTTATCTTCCTTCCTCTCTCGCTCTTCTTGTTTCTAAGCCATCTTAAACTGCAAATCTTTTATGTTTTGGTGCTTATGTCATGCTTGCGTCCGTTGTCTAACTATGAAATTGAGTTTTCTTTCACCATAAATGTTACCATAAATGAAACTAGAATTGTTAACTTTAGCTTATTATGTGTTTACATGTACATAGGGACTATACTTCGGTGACACCGCATGAAAGGCTGAACGCTACAAAAGCCCAAGCTCGAGGGATCCCTTTACCTAACCCAATATTTCAAAGTGATGTGTGGTCAGGGACGGAGATAGGATTAATACTTCGAAGCGGGAAAATAAGCATGTAGAGCTAATTTGGTCTACAAGGCAGCAGTGGTGGAGCTTAGTTGTATATGAGCGGGTTGATGGCCCGCCCAGGTCAGCCCAAAACAGTGAAGCAGTAGAGCTAAATTTGACAGTGAAAGTAAGAAAATAGAGTTTATCTTCCTGCTCCAGACAAGTTCCTCTCTCGCTCTTCCTGTTTCTAAATCATTTTAAACTAAAATATTTATGTTTTGCTGCTCATGTCATGCTTGCGTCCTTTGTTTAACTTATCAAATTGAGTTTTCTTTCACCATAAATCTTTAGACGATACCTCCTTATTGTTCAGTTGTTCGGAACTCAGGTTGTCTGTTGTGATCGTGGTGAACAGACAAGTGACATGGGTAGGCTTGAGTTGGGGCTGGATTTACACCAGATGATCTGAGAGGGAAGGTGTGCTAGCAAACACACCCGTGACATTGTGGACAATACAGAAACGGTTATCTGAACCTGGATTTGTTAACTTTAGCTTATTTTGTGTTTACATGTAGAAAGATACTATACTTCGGTGACACCGCACGAAAGGAGGCTGCACGAAAGGAGGAGGCTTTATATACACCTAATGAGAGGTGGAATTTTCTGACCCTAACATGATTCCTAGATTCTCAAGTGTGGTTGACACAACACGCAAGGAGGCTGAACTAAAGGAGGAGGGCAGGTACTGGAATGTATTGTTTTGTCCTTCCTTTGCACATTTACTATGAGTTATGTTCTGTTTATATAAATGTTATAATACTGATGAATGTTTTTCTACAGTTTTCTGCAGTTGATAAATTGTAGCAGCTGTTTATGGTGAGTAAACTCTGGTGTCAACGCAGAAATAGCCTAGGAGATTGTGTTGAAAAAGTTCCATCGATTCTCCACGCTGGGCCGAAATTTTATCCCTTTGCCTGACCCAATATTTATAAGGGTTTGTTTGGTACTAGAGTTTTAGTGGTGATTAGCGGGGATAATCCGCTCCAAACTTCAAATCCCCACTTATCCCCAATACATGTTTGGTGCTAGAGTATGAGCGAGTTTAATCCCCACTTTTCCCCAAATTTCAGTATAATTTTTTCAATCCCCAATACTCTACCCCGACCTAGTGGATTGGGGATGGGGTTTTGTGGGGATTGGGTGACAGCAGAGATTCACAAATTTGTTAACTTTAGCTTATTTTGTGTTACACGTACATATAGACTGAATTTGTTTACTTTAGCTTATTTTGTGTTACATGTACATATAGACTATACTTCGGTGATATCGCACGAAAGGCTCAATGCTACAAAGCCTAAGCTCAAGGGATCCCTTTGCCTAGGATTAATCCTTGGAAGCGGGAAAATAAGCATGTAGAGCTAAATTGGTCTACAAGGCGGCAGCAGTGGAGCTGACCGGGGTGATGGCTCGCCCAGGTCAGCCTGAAACAGTGAAGCAGTAGAGCTAAATTGGACGGTGAAAGTTGGAAAATAGAGTTTATCTTCCTATTGCTGGTAAGTTCCTCTCTCGCTCTTCTCGTTTCTAAATCATCTTAAACTGCAAATCTTTTAAGTTTTTGGTGCTCATGTAATGCTTGCGTTCTTTGTTTAACTTATCAAATTGAGTTTCTTTCACCATAAATGTTTAGACGATACCTCCTTATTCTTCTGTTGTTCGGAACTCCGGTTGTCTGTTGTGATCGTGGTGAACATACAAGTGGCATGGGTAGGCTTGAGTTGGGGTCGGATTTACAACAGAGGATCCGGGGAGGGAAGGATGACACCGCACGGAAGGAGGCTACACGAAAGGATGACACATAGGCAGGTACTGACAAATATTGCAGAATGTATTGTTTTTTCTTACTTTGCGCATTTACTATGAGTTCTGGAGTATTTATATAAATGTTATAATATTAATAAATGTCTTTTTACTGTTTTCTGCAGTTGATAGATTGCAGCAGGTGTTTCTAGCACCGAAGCAACTGCCTAGGTGTTGGAAAAATTCCATTGATTCTCCACTCTAGGCCGAAATGGTATCCCTTTGTCAGACCCAGTATCTATAATATCTATAAAGTTCATCCCCACTAAAATGCATTTAATGTTTGCAAACTCAAATCTGGTGAAGCCACATCATCCTAATTATTCCTACCGTCCGATTCCAAATAGATGATCCTCCTTTTTTCCATTGTAGCGTTGGCCCAATCATCGACAACAGAAGTGTTTTATCACAAGCTGCACGTTTGTTGTCAGCATGCAACGATCTGCAGCCTTTTCGACCATCAGCATTAATTGGAGGCACTAACCATTAGCGCTTCCCCTTCTCAATGAAACGTCCCCATTATCTTTTTTGCTTCGATCATTCGCCTCTTCGCTTCCAGCCTTCATACTGAACCTTCATCATCTCCCCGCACCTTCATCATCTTCCCGCACTAGATAATTCCGACCCAAACTGGCAAATGCAGATGTTCTATGTGGAGGACTAGCAGATGCAGACTTCAATGTCTCCCTCCTATTATATATGGGTAAAATTGATGATAACCCTCCAGTTGGCGCGCCTTTGATCATAACCCCCCCTTTGTATCGCTGACATGTGGGGTCCAGGCCCACATGTCAGCGACACTTGGGGGGGTTATGATCAAAGGCGTGCCAACTTGGGGGGGTTATCATCAAATCCCCCATTATATATGCGGTACAGCCTTATGAAGTCCTATCTCAGTGATTATATCCATGCTATAACATTCTATAGATGTTGAGGGCTTAAATTTGTTGGATAGATCACGAACCTATTTTTCACTGATTCTCTGCCCTCTCTTTGTTTTTTTTAATGTTTGCTTTCATACTCAGATCAGATCTACATCACCATCAACAGACCGAGGTACTGCTCTGCACCTACTCACTGCACATATGGATCGTGCTCACTGTCGTTATTGCTTTCACGGATTCATCTTGGTCTACTGATTTTCTATTCTCTTATTGCAGCATACAAAATCCCCCTTCTTGATGGTGGCCCTGTGTCAACACCACTCAAATGGCGGTAGCAGGTGATTCACCAGTCAGATAGAATGCCTGCAGATGCCTCGCTCCACTCCACCAGGGCATGAGAGCTCGATGTTTTATCTGACAATAGCATTTTATGTTTTATTTCTTATTTGATTCACTAGGAACACCCTGCATATGGATGGAAATTGAGAGGGCCTCATTTGGATCTCAATGTTTGTTTTGTATTTAGCAACTGATAACAAACTCCTGTACATATTCAAGGTTGCTACATTATCTGCTCGATGCTTGATGAAATGTTGGTATGGTATACTTCTGTAATCCCTCGTGTCTTTCAAATATATCTGAAAATGACTACCGGTGCAGCCGTGCAGCGGTCCATTTTGTATGGAATTCTCGGTTCCAATGCTCATTGACATCTAAGTAAGTTTCTACACCTGATTACTCATGGTTATTGTAAAGGTTACTATTGGCTCAATATTAACGATTACATCAACCATATTTCTATCCAGCCTTGCAGTTAATTAGTCATGGTTATTCCTAAAAATGTTATGGCTTTAAGGTGTGTGTGTGTATAGTTATTTGCTTCATTGGTTATAGATTGCTTCCTGTTAGACAATATGGTGGGAGCTTTGACTTAATTTTCTCTGTTAGGAAAAGTTTGACTATTATGTCACACTTTATTTTTCTCTTTCACCTAAAGAAGTAGCCTTGATAAATTGATCAAGGCTGAAAGAGTGGAGCAAGATTGGAAGAATGAGGCGAGCACTGAGAATAAAGGAGATACATATGTAGAACATGACATTTGATGCAGGATGTTCGAGATGGGAGGGGAAAGAGATCTGGCTGCCGGTACATAATAAGCCAGTAATGAGAATGGTATTTTTATGTTTTCAGAAAGTTGTGTTTTAACCTGATATGTGTAAAACATTGGAGTATTTCTTACTGCTGCTGCTACTACTACATCATCTTTTCATACCGTATTTACAATCACACAACAAACTATTTTACAGTATATCAAGGTATATGAAACTTAGATATATCTCATACTCTTTCACCAATCGTATTGTGAGGCCAAATACTCTATTTTACAACATGAAGTTCTTCTACTATATATTGGTATGAATTTCCGCAGCAACGCGCGGGGCATCACCTAGTTTATATGGGTTGTGGGGCTTTATGGTTATCTGAAACTGGATTTGTTAACTTTAGTTTATTTTGTGTTTACATGTACAAAGAGACTATACTTCGGTGACACTGCACGAAAGGATGCTCTGATACCATGTTATGAATGAGCAACTAGTATTCACTGTGGGCAAAAGGCCAGTACAAGTACATGTGATACAATATGCAGGGAAGCCCTCATACACTGGAAATATACAGTAAAGGGATCTATACATCACTAACAGATGACACATTTTCTCAAAAAAAAAAACAGATGACACATAGGCAGGTACAGGCAAATACTGCAGAATGTATGTTTTTTCTACCTTTGCGCATTTATTATGAGTTCTGGAGTATTTATATCATTTTTATAATATTGATGAATGTTTTTTTACTATTCTGCAGTTGATAGATTGCAGAAGGTGTTTCTCGCACCGAAGCAATTTCCTAGGTGTTGGAAAAATTCCCTCGATTCTCCACTCTGGACTGAAATGGTATCCCTTTGCCTGACCCAATATTTATAAAGGTTGTGGGCTTTATGGTCATCTGAAACTAGATTTGTTAACTTTAGCTTATTTTGTGTTTACATGTAGAAAAAGACTATACTTCGGTGACAGCGCACGAAAGGAGGATGCACGAAAGGAGGCTTTATATACACCTAATGCTAGGTGGAATTTCCTGACCCTAACATGATGCCTTGATTCTCAAGTGTGGTTGACACAACACGCAAGGAGGTGGAATTTCCTAGGTGTTGGAAAAATAACCTCGATTCTCCACTCTAGGCTGAAATGATATCCCTTTGCCTGACCCAATATTTATAAGGGTTGTGGGAATGGAAAAAAATAGCGCGCTATTCCAACGCTAATAGCACGCTATAGCATATCTGGAGAGCCGACGCTACGCTATTTTGACGCTATAGCATGCTAATAGCGTATTTTTAGACCCACGCTATTTTGTTATAGCGCGCTATTTTTTTCCTTGATTGTGGGGCTTTATGGTTATCTGAAATTGGATTTGTTAACTTTAGCTTATTTTGTGTTTACATGTACAAGGAGACTGCTCTTCGGTGACACCGCACGAAAGGAGGTTGCACGAGTGGATGACACATAGGCAGGTACTGGCAAATATTGCAGAATGTATTATTTTTTCTTCCTTTGCGCATTTACTATGAGTTGTCGAGTATTTATATAAATGTTATAATATTGATGAATGTTTTTTTACTGTTTTCTGCAGTTGATAGATTGCAGAAGGTGTTTCTCACACCGCAGCAATTTCCTAGGAGGAATTTCTTCAAGTGGGAGGAGGAATTTCATTACCCTCCATGGCGGCTCCTTCTTCAAGTGAATTCCAGCATGAATTGCAGCAGTTGCTTTTGCTGTATGAGTGTGTTTCAGGACTAGACTTCGGTGACACCGTACGAAAGACATTACTTATTTGTGAAGTGGATCTTGTGTTGGACAGTAATGCAGCCCATATACTGTCCAACACTCCCCCTCAAGATGGGTGATAGATATCTATCATCCCCATCTTGTCACAAGCTCATATTTTATCCAACATCTTGAGATATCTCCAGGGAACTACAAATATTACGATTTGCTTTGGTGGTAAAGAGTCAGAGCTGATTTTAGATTCAGATTTGGTTGGAGATATTGATGGCAGAAAGTCCACTTCGGGATATTTGGTTAACCATTCAGGGGGAGCAGTGGCTTGGCAAAGCAGGTTGCAAAACTCGGTACCTAGGTTGCTCATAGTGAAGCTCGAGTCCACACCTGTTGTTTTGCCCTCAAGTTGAGGTGGTTTTCCACGTAAATCCTTTTGTCACTTAAGCAGTGTGCGTGTGTTTGTTTTTTCACTGCATCTATTGGTTGATGCTATCCTCGGAAGTATATCGTGTATTTCACACGGGCATAGTAGGAGGTGGTTTTGACTCAAATGATGAATTTCCACCATCACGTTGTGTTGGCTATGCCAATATATGAATTCCTTTTCCTGCCCAGACAAACACTAGAATTATGTACTCAGATTTGACATGAATGCCAGGATGAATAGATGACAACTGAAATCCATGAAAGTTGGCATTATTTATATTTGTACTTACTGTATTTATTCAGAGACTTGGTTCCTTTTCATCTTACGCATTGATCGGCTGTTAGAGCGATTAAGTTTTCTGGAGTCTAGACCTTCCACAACTTGTTCGATGTGATTATGGCACGGACCAGAAAACAAGCTGTACAAGGCCTTAGGAGTACCAGGATCTGATCCACAACAGTTGTTGCCTAGCTGCGTGTAAATCCTGAATGCATGATAGGGATGTAGAATAACCTAGGCATGGTATGGGCCGGCCCAGTTAGACGATGTAGCCTTTTTGGTTTCTGTTTCTGTTTCATTTCCTATTTTTTGTTGTTTCTGTTATATTGTTTTCTATTTTGTTTCTTGGCATCCTAAACCCGCCATTCTAGTCTGAAGTGGAGCCCCTGTCAACAAAAAGTAATAAATTTAGTATTGCATAAATCGCAATTACCATTAGGATAAACACGAAGATTAATATAGGAGCATGTACCACATGTCAATGCGCATTGAGATAGTCAGCTTCGTGCACGGTGCAAACCATATCAACGACAACTGTAGTTGCGATGTGTAGGAGGCACCCGGCGCCGTCCTGCTCTTCTCCAGAAACGTGGTCTTATACAGGGAGCTCATTGAACCAATATGAGAGCGCTTAGGTGATGGCTTTCCGTCCGCCCACAAAAGCACCTTGTACTGTGGCCACACGCACGCCGCCGATCTAACACACTCAAGAGATAGGCTGACCAGTATGCAACTATTCTTCGGAAAGGCTTGCACATATGTGTGTGAGACGAACACGGTACCATCGTTCCCGTAGAAGATGACCGGTCATCTTAGCTCTAGTTGTTCCAGCACCGGGAACATCCTCGCGGTGCCGTACGGGATCATGTCCACACGAATCGAGTGGATATCTCTGAGGTGGGCGAGACGAGCGTTGCTGGCCAGGCGGCGAAGTCACAGCTGGCCTCTGTGCAGTTGCACGGGCCTTGCGGGCACGTGATCTCATGGTAGTAGAGCTCGTTATAGGCGACCACGCTCCCGCCGTCGTGGGGCACTCCGTCCTCTTGATCTGCTTCAAAGAGGATATGGATGATGGTGGTGGCTTTATTAATTCAGACCTCACTGTCCCACCAGTTTGGCCGAAACCCGAGACATCCATCACCTATATTAATCTGGGCCTCACCATCCCACCAGTTTGGCTAAAAAAGGTGACACTGAATGTTTCAGTATCTACGTTTTCACAGGCAGTACACCTTATACGAGGCAAAAAATGGGATATGCAGATTTTCTCGAATTGTGCCTATATTTAGATTTATGTTTGACGTATGTGTTATGTTACTCAAAATTTAACTACATGTTACGAATGGATGATCGGCAATTTTGAATGAAGAAAATAAATTTTAAAATATTGAAATACTTTAGTGTGTGTGTGTGAAGTCTTGCACTAAGATCATTGAAATTTTCATTACCCTTGGACGGATGATGGGTCCTAAAAATTTGAAGTAATTTTAATGCAACAAAAAGAACTTCAATAAAATAAAAAATGTGGACTAGCTTGTGTCGTTGTATGAGATATAGATGCTATAAAAAATAACAAAACTATAGTCTTAAGTTAATTTCAAGAAATCAAGTTTGATTTTTTTGCTTCCATGTACGGGTTAATATATTAACATGGCTTTCTCCCCCCCCCCCCCCCCTCCCTCCTCAAGTGGGGGTGATAGGAGAATAAGGATGGTACTAACTCGGGCCTCACAATCCCACCAGAGTTTGGTCGATGCCCGAGACATCCATGACCTAAAAAGGAGGCATTGAATATTTCATTGTCTATCTTTTCACAAGCAGTAGATCTTATATGATGGCCAAAATGGTATACGAAGATTTTCTCGAATTGTACTTGTATTTGGATTTGTGTTATTTATGGTGAGAAAACACGTCTCCCTTTTTTGGGTGATGTTGACTGTTGTGTAGGATTTGTCAGTGCGTAGGAGTTGCAAGGCTAGGAATGAGAGAGGTGTTTTTTCTGAACAACCGAAAGGTCTTGAAGGACACAGACTGCCAATAAGCATCAGAGCACAGTTTACAAGAGGACACAAAATAAACATGAAATTCATCAAATCCCTAACTTTTACACGGAGGACCCGAGGCTGAAAGCAAGAAATACGTTCGGGTCCTTAACAGCCACCGCCTGGATTGATCCTTATCGCAGCCGGGGACGGACAACTTGGCGCGACCAAATTGTCATGGCTACATAGGCTGCACACCATGGCCTCCGAGCTGAGCTAGAAACGCTCTGCAAAAACCGGCAGCCAGCGAAGGTGGATAATTGAAGAGAGAGAGTCTTGATGTATCTTCTCTTGACAAAGAAGATGACTGGGAGTTTACGTACCTACCACACGTGACCTGTGCTCAGTAAAGTGTGGGACCTCCACGCACATGGAAAGCACAAGTAAGTGACCAACCTATTGGTGTAATAACTTGGGTGATTATTATAGTGTATTACAAAGTTTCCTATGGATTGAAGGATAGAAAGCCAAGTTAACTTATTTACATGATAATATTTTTTTCCATGAAGCCAATTTAACTTATCTATCGATTGGTACATTTTGGTTATATTCAAAATTTACTTGAAACTTGGTGGTCATACCATTCTACTACTGGCCTAACACTTTTTCGCGCGGGGAGAGAGGAGGGGGGCATGATGCTACCCTGAATTAGTGGAACCCCCAATTTGACTTCATTTAGGTCCCTGAAAGTGAAAAACACATAAAACAGGTTTTTCCTGTACTGCAAAGTTATAAACTAAATAAAGGGAATCATTAGTAAATCCTCATAAATCAATGCAAAACATGAATAATATTATATATGTTGCAAATATGTGAAAATGCGTATCAATAAACTACACAGTTCATGTATGCATTTTACATGCATCAATTGCCCACAAAAGTCTAATATGGATTGATTATGCACATTTACACTTATTATTATCTTTTATCCAATTTTATGTATGCACAGCTGCCGATAAAACCTTAGCACTGGCCTATCTCCATCCATTGATTTAGAAACCCCAAGTAAACTCGAATGTTTGGTGAGACGAAGATTTTACCAAGGCCTTGCTTGAGTAAATCATCACAATAGTCGCTTCCCAAGAATCGATGTAGACCTAGATCTCTTAGGAAAAAGTAACTATATTACATCCGGTATTATAGATCGAAGGTATCAGTAATCTTAGTTGTTCAGTCTGTGATTAGATGAAAATATGTAACTACCTTTTCTTTTCTTGTATTTATGTCAAAATTGTATGTGGAGTTATAGGTAGCATCTCTAGTTAAGCCCCTTGCATTGCACGTCGGATGCAACGTCACCTAGCACCTGAATTATTTTTTTTGCTAGCTTCCCCCTTAAGAACTTGTAGTTTGGGGGGTGGGGTAAATATTAGCAGGTTTTGGCCCTGTAGGGATGTTCCAAGACGAAAATTAGCACCGGCTTTCATTCTAGTACCTCGTTCAAACTTAGCTTTTCCTTGTTCCTTTCTTTCGTTTTTTTCACTGCTTATAAGAACTTGTTATTTTCTTTACACAGGCAATGGAAGTAGGGTTGCAAGGCGGCGCCTACGGACGTGGATTTAAGCAAAAAACAGGGGGATAGCCCAGTTTGGAAAAAAGTTACAGCCAAAACAGGGATTTAAGCAAGATTAAAGAAAAACTAGTGCAAACTCATGTCCCGTATCATCCCGCCCCACTTATACCTAAATGGAAGGGCGCTAGCCCAGTTGAGAAAGAGTAAAATGCAACGAACGTACCGAAAATTGAAGCGCCAAATCAATACGGTCACTGACCTTACTAAATATGGCACAATGTTCATTTAAGTCACTGAGCTACGATACAACTATGTATTCGCTGACATGGCGATATTAACCGGTCCAACTATTTATTTATTTTTGCAGAAAAGCACCTTGACCAATCTCATGCACATTTTTTTCTAGCAAAAACACCCCCACCCCCAAACTGCTAGATGGGCCCCACTTGTCAGGGTCACCTAGCCGGCCAGCCCCACCTGACTCCACCGCCAGCCTCCGGCGCTGCCCCATCCTCCCCTGCTTCGGCCTTCCTCTCCTCTGGAGTTTCCTCCCCCTTCTGCTAGCAGCTCCAATCGCGTCGGCCTGCCCGCTGCAGATCGACGCTGGAGGCCACGCGAGGATGTGTTGACCACCATGGTCGTGACTCTGTCTGTAGCCGAGGACGGAGATATCCATTCGCCAAGGAGGTGTCCCTCCGCGTCATCGCCGCGTCCCTAGATCGAGCTACTCAACTAGGTGTTGCATGCCGACGACGGGATGAGCACGGGCAGGTGGAGTGGAACCATGTGGCTGGTGGAGAGGATGCCAATGCGGAGTCACACGGTGGAGGTGGGGTGGGACCTGCCTTGGCCGGATGGGTCCTGGAGGTTGGTTGGCTCGGTGTTGAGGCCTTGCAACTTAGGCAGGGATGGCGCATCCGAGCCACGATCCGGACACGTGCGCGCACCCGCAAGAGCACCGGCCACCTGCGCACACCCGCAAGAACGACGGCGAGCCAAGCTCCGGCCATCTGCGCGCACCCACAAGAGCGACGACGAGATCGGGCTCGACGGGAGGCAGCGGGAGCGGCGGCCGGCCATGGCGACACGCACGGTGAAGGGGGTGAGAGCCTTATCCTTTGTCAACTTTGCAATTTAGCCCCTTCTAATTTATTTTCTCACTTTATGTAAGTTTTTTTAATTATTCTGCTCCATGTACACAGTTAGGAGGCTGACATATGGGCTCCACCACTTCCCACGTCAGCAAATACGTCTCTATACAGTAGTCTCTATACAGTGACGTCAGTGACCTAAATGATTGTTATGCCGTATTTACTTACCCTACATCGTCTATTGCATAGGTCAGTGGCCGGATCGATTTCCCTCTTCAAGTTCCGGTACCACCGATGCATTTTACTCGTTGAGAAAAAAAAGGAGCAAGGTTAGAGCATCTGTAGCCACGTCCCCCAAAGCGCCCGCCAAACATATTTTTGTCCCCAATCGCGCGCTCCAAAGCTTCCTTCCGTCCGGCGCGGCCCATACGGTGTCCGGCGTCCCGAGCCTGTCCCCGGTTCACAAGGGATGCTCCGGGCACGCCAGACACAGCGAGAAGCGAGGCGGGGAGTGGCGGGCCCGATGCGTCATTGACACATAAAAATTTAACCAATATCCCGCCACAACCCGCCCTCCAGCCACACATTTCTTCCCAAGGATGTCCCCTCCTGCCGATTCATTTGTCCCTCCCACCTCCGCTACCCTCTCCCTTCCATGGCGCCGTCGACAGGCCCCAAAAAAGCGGCCAAGAAAGCGACCACCAAGCCACCGGCAAAGAGGCAGCAATGAAAGGGCCCAAGGTGCCCTTAGCGAAGCCACGGAAGGCTCCGGTGGCGAGGACGAAGCCAGAAGGCCGGACCGACGAAAGGTGGGCCGGACCGACGAAAGGTGGGAGGAAGACTGCCGGCAGCACAAGTTGTCGACGGCGGAGCAGAGTGGCGGCGGGTGGTGGAGCAGAAGATGAAGGCGGCGCGTGCAGGAATGTCTCCCCGGATGCTGGCGACGCACAACTTCTACAAAGGCATGATCCTCGACAACATCAAAGCTAAAGTGGTGGCGACCGAGGAGGCAGAGCCTGCACAAGCAGACGCGTCGATGACAACGTCTGCTAGTACATCTGTGTCGGAGATATCGGCATCTACATCGGTGTCGATCTCAGCGCCGGTGACGGAGCAGGTAGACCAGGCAGAGCATGACAAGATCGCCAGCACGACGGGTCGATTTAGGATGCGCCAAGGCCCACACGGAGAATTCCAACAAGCATTGCAGCACAACACCACACCACATGGATCTGATGGTGAGCCAACACTTTGTACAGTAGAAGCAAGCGCCAAGCCACAAGCGAGGAGAAGTATAGCAGTCTCGCTCGATCTGATGGTGCTGTCGGCTCGCTGGTGTCGGGCGGGCGTGGCGGCGTACGTGCGGCACGCCGGTGCGGCGGGGTGGCAGAGGCAGCAATGCCGCCGGAGGTTTCGTCTCCGCCCCGGAACGCTGGAGCAGAGCGCACGCGCACCGCTGCAGGGCGGGAGAGGCTCGCGGAGGAGCGGCGCTGTCGGCCCCGGTCGTGCCGCCGCCACCGCCGCGCGTCTGTCGGGGCGGGGAGAAGGAACTCCCTGTGGGCCTCTGGCTGTGGAATAGCGGCCGCGGTTGGGCTTGGCCGAGCAAACGGCCCACAAGCCCAACTAGATCCCAAGGTGAGCGACGGCGATGGCGTACTTTGAAATACCCCGCCTTGGCGCCCGAAGGTAACCGTCTCAACCGACAGCACCAGCCTTGCCCTCCTCTCCGCCTCGCCGGAGCGCCAAGAAACCAAGAACACATCTCCCTCCACCTCTCTCCACCGCCTCCAGCGACCGATGGCGATGGAGCTGTGGAACGACAGGCACCTCGTGTGGCTGAGGAACCGCGGGACCGGCGACTACCTCCACGCCGACGACGACGGGGTGGGCGTCTCCCTCCAGGAGCGCGGCGCGTCGCTGAACACGGCGTGGGCGGTGCACGTCTACCGCAACGACAACGGCATGTACCTGCTCCTCCACAGCGCCGCCTACGGCAGCTACCTCGCCGCCACGGCCACGCGGGCGCGGCGCGCCCACCGCGGCTTCCGCGTCGTGCAGCGCAACTACGACGAGCCGGAGGTACAGGCCATCATGTGGCAGGTCATCGGGGCCGGCCCTGGGACCGGGAACGCCGTCGTGCTCCGCAACATCGGCGGCCGCTACCTCCGCGCCAACGGCAAGTACCTCCTCTTGAACAACGGCGTCACCGTCGACGACTACGACAACATCAGCAACATGATGCACTGGATCGTCGAGCCCATCCCCGCAAGAATGGGCATGCCTGCCATTTCAGATCGCCCGGTCAAGGTGACTTCGCTTCTCCGTTCTTGCAACTGTTTCTTGGTTCTGTTCTTGCCGAATTTGCGATTCCACCTCCGGATTTCCAATTCTTGATTGCGTTTGTGTCTTCGATCGATCGCGAAATTCTGGTTACCACCCTGCTTCTTTCATCTCCTCAACATAACCATGGTCCTTTGGGGCTCGCCTTCAGGTGCATCTCCCCGGAGACTTCTCCGTGGTCTTTCTCCGGCGTCCGGTGGACCCGTTCCGGCGGGTTCGGTTCGTGCGGGGGGACAACGAAGGGAACTACCCCGAGGAGGGCTGGTCACAGTTCCGTTACAGGGGGAGGTCCGTGTACGCCCTGAGGAACGAGCTGGCCCGCCGCCTTGGCTGCATCGACCGCTCCCTCAAGCTCAACCTGTACGTCAGAGCGGGCCGCTTCGGGAGGCTGACTCGACTCGTGGAAAACCTTCCCCGTCACCGTCATGAAGTTACCATAGAGATTGTCGTCTTCGAGGACAGGGCACCAGGTGAGAGCTCTCTCTATGTCCCAACTCCCTAGTGTCCCTACTGATCTCCTTTGGACAAGAAATACATATTGGTGGTCTTGATTGAATCTGTTCTCCACAATGAGCAGATGCTTGTCTTCATATTTTGGAATTGGATGTTAATCTGCTTGTGCTTGAAAAAACAGTTGACTGAAACTGTTGCAGTCTGACAATCAGTTTACTGAAATAGCCGTGGCCTGCAAACTGTTGCTAATTAATCTGCTTCTGTTACAACTTGGGACATGCCTGAAACTATTCAATCCTGTACATAAGTAATATAGTTGAATGGAAACAATAGGTATATACGTGTGCCTTGTGAATTATAAGTCTGTCTGTACAGATACTAAAAGGTGGTATGAGGCTACCTGGTTACTTATAAACCACATGCATGTTGGTTTCATACTAGTGCATTGATTCAGTTCCTCCATTTGGTACTATTTGCCGCTAGTGAACATATTTTTTTAAGTAAACCTCGTAGAAATTATTAATCTAAAGAAAAGCCAAACCAGTTGACTTAGATTTAGAGAAGGAAGTTTTTCTCGAACACACACCAAAGTGTGTGTCTTTGTGTATTAAAAGGCTTGAGAAAACAATCAGTTTAATTTTAGCTTATTCTTACTTGCCTTGAATAACCTGTGAGCAAAATTCAGGTCTATCCTACAGTGCACATCATTGTTTTAGATTCTGTTCATGAGATGTATTTTTGGTATTGTTTCAGTAATTTATTTGATAAGAACTGTTTGATTTAGATTTAGAGCCACTCTCTATGTCCCCAACTCCCTATATAGTCCATGCTGGTCTCCTTTTGGCAAAAAAACACATGTTGGTACTACTCTTGATTGAATATCTTCTCCATAATGAGCAGATGCTTGTCTTGATATTTGCAATAGGATGTTAATCTGCTTGTGCTTGAAAAAACAGTTGACTGAAACTGTTGTACTCTGACAATCAGTTTACTGAAATAGCTATAGCCTGAAACTTTTTCTCAAACTGTTGCTGATTAATCTGCATCTATTACAACATGCCTGAAACTATTCAGTCTTGTAGATAAGTAAATATAGTTGGATGGAAACAATAGGTATTTGCGTGTGCCTTGTGGATTATAAGTCTGTCTACAGATGCTAGAGGATGGTCTGAGCCTCTCTCTCTCACTCTCTCTCTACTAGTATCATTTTGGCAAGAAATACATGTTGGTAGTCTTGATTGAATCTGTTCTGCACAATGAGCAGATGTTGGTTGTCATGATATTTTGGCATGAAACTTGTGCTTGAGAAAACAATCAGTTTACTGAAGTAGCAGTGGCCTGAAACTGTTGCTAATTGGCTTCTGTTAAAACTTTGGATGCCTGAAACTATTCTAAGTAAAAATAGTTACGTATTTACGTGTGTGCCTTGTGGATTAGTTGGTCATATCTGTTCAATTTTAGCCTATTCTTACTTGCCTTGAATAACCTGCGAACAAAATTGAGGTTCTATTACCTGAACAAAATTCAGGTTCAATTTAGATTGTTTTCCCTTTATTTTCTTCTTTCTTTTACCTTTTCCCTACCATTGTAAATAACCATGCCATTGTTTTGGGCACTATATATGAAAATGACGCAGTGGGGGTCTTCCCGACTGTATTTTGCGTCAAAAAAAAATTCAGGTTCTATCCCACATAATTCTTTTCAGATTTTGCTGATGAGTTGTAGTCTTTCTATTGTTAGACTAATCTATTTCATCAGAATTGTGAGATTTAGGTTGTTGTTCAGCTTCCTGTGATCTTATTTGGCAAAAATAAATAAATATTGGTACTCTTGAATTTGCTATGCAGATTGGTGTTGGTATAGTCGTATAGATACTATTTGGTGCATGGATATAATGTTTGGAATCTAGATTGTGGATTTGCCAGTCTGTGTCCAGATGCTTGGAAAGGTTGTTAGAAAAACATTTCATAAGTCACATATTCATATCTGCACTAGTGTCCTTGATTCAATTAGTTCAGTTTGTTCATTCAATAGTGTTGACCGCTAGTTGGAATTACTGGACATACAACAGTTTAGTCATCTCATGTGGCCCTTGTAGAGACGATACTAATTTTCTGTTTGAATATTAGAGCAAAATTCAGGTTGTATCATACAGTAGTACATGAAAGCTTAGTTTCTGCACTTTTTTTATTGGCGAAAGTACTTTCTGCACATTATATATTGTCCCGGGGATTTGTTCTGTTGATATTGTTTTTTTATTTGCAAAGCTCTTAGACTGAGGCTACTGATCTGCTGCCTAACTGCCTTACTTTGTTCTGCCAATTCAGCGGCCCGTGCGCTGCGACACCCGGACGACGTCGACTGGATGGAGCGTAGAGATAGCCCAGAGCGGCCTGCAGCTGTTTATGGCCGAGATGCGTATCTTGCTGGATACTTTGGGCACCACTAGATATCCCTACCTTTCCATCGGACTATTCATGCATCACACGACACTACGACAGCGTTCATTTGGAGCATGCGATTGTTCGAGCTCCATTTTTTTTGCATGCAGCGGTTGTACTAATGGCGATTAATTTTAGAATAAGCACTCCCTTTACTCACGTCAGAACTGGAGTAACAGCTAGCGCCATGCATTTTCCAACTGTAGTCCACTTATTTTCTTTGCAACTTAATTTTGCATGATATTACAAAGAATAGTTTGCTTCTCTGAAAATTAAGATTGCTTCTGAGACATCCAGATAGTTTTGTTTCTAGTATTTTGTTTCCAAAAGAGAAAAACATGCTTCAAAAGACCAGCAAGTTATTTCTGTGTACATTATATTGCTTCCAGTGAGAAAAAAAAAACTATCAACATTGATTTCAAAAGAGAATATGTATAGATATATTGTGCTTCTGGGTCGATAAGATTGATTCCAAGTTAACTGCAGATTGTTTTGGTCTAGGTTTTAGTTTCCACCGCATAAACAATGTGTTTCAAAGGACCGAATAAATGTTTCATGGTAATATTAAATTCCTCCCAATGGCAGAAAGATTAGTTTCTATAAACAATGCTTCAACAAGAGAATGTAATTTTCTTCCAAATAAATATCAGTCACTCCCGGTGGTATCCAAAATTACTTCATATACAATAACAATAGCTCATGGAAGGGGTTAGGTCTTGTGCCATTTGGGTGAAAGTCACGTGGCTCACCGTGATGGTGATGGCATACGCGTGGCACGCCAATGAGCCACCAAAGCACGTGGTCTACATTCTCGACCATAGAGGCCATGGAAGAATCCTAGCAGCAAGAATAGCAGTGCGAAGGTGGTCATCAATAAGGCTATGCGGATTGTTGCTCGAGAGGGGGTGCAAAGCCGTCAATAAGCGGAAAACATGCAGCCCACCATCTACACTAGCTACAAAAGAAATCAAACACGTACATAAGTCCGCAAAGTGGAAAAAGAGTGAAAAGTATGGAAGCACGATGCATGCTTCACTGCCTCCCCCCCCCCCGCGCGCATGGGTCCAGGGTAATTTTGGCCCGCCAAAACCCTGCCCTGGAAAGCCTTGTATTGGTATACATGGGTAGCCTTACGTGTACGCCATGACCCCACATGCACCCCGCATGGACCCCACCTACCGAGTTGTTCTGTGATTATCCACAATGCCGCTGCATGCACCATTTTTAAACGCGCAGGCGGCTCTATCGTCGCCACCATCATAGCAACTCGAGATCCAACCTTCTTATTTCTTCACCATCGGCAGGTAAGTCACTGTCGTACCTAGTTGGCTGGACGGCGCAATGACCGGTTGCAGGTGGTCCTCGAGCTTCTCGGTGACCACGTCGCCTCCGATCTAACCCACGGGCCGCCGCCGTAGATTTGCGACGATCTAAGGCGGGCCTCCGCTATGCTTCTTCATCGCTAGGGTTTCTGTAGAAAACCTGTGTTGGCTCAGTTGGCCTCGTAGCAGCTCGGCATCTCGCTACATAGGCCTTCTCATTGTCTAGTCCGTCGTGTGGTGTAAGGTAATCCCGTGAAAACATTTTCATTTACTTTGTTCCATCCATGGCTTAGAACTTGAAATGGTGTAACATCATGTAGTTTGAGAGACTCGAATTGGGTAGAAAATACTCCCTCCGTTCTTTTTTAATTGACTCGAATTTAGTATAAATTTGTACTAAATCTGAGTCAATTAAAAAGGAACGGAGGGAGTAGAAGTGTGCATTGCATTCATGTATATAAATTTCAGGAAAATTTGAACTTTTCTTATAGAGGTTTTCAAAGTGATTGAAATTACAACCAAGTAGATCCTTTAGAACTAGTTCATCAAGTTGAGTGTTAAATCTTTCAAATAATCTTTGTTAAAATTCTATTTTAGGTGGGTACAAGTAACACTCGTAAATAAAGTGAACCAACCACAAACAAACCATTAAAATAATAAAGATAAAACCTATTCTTAACTTATCTTATGTCATCTACCTATTTTTCACATGTCTTGATTAATTGTATTGTGCATAGGAAATCATCGAGTCTTCTAATCAAATCTGGATCTTCCAAATATTGATCAAATCTATTCTTTCTTATCCAAATGATAAACCAATCCAAAAGCTATCTTAACACCTTATATAGAAATATGGAAACCCATAAGGTCTAAAGTGCATAATAGCCATGCATTGTTAATCCATCCCTCACTTAACAAATAGATCCAACAACTTGATTTTTTTTAACTAAGAGTGTTGTAACATCCCAGGGTTTTTTCGCTGGTTCGGGCTCTGTTTTGGTGTTTCTATGGCTCTCTCTTCGAGAAAGCCTCGGGGGTCCTTTATATAGAGATTTTTTTAGGTCAGACCGAGTCCTTGGGCGATAGAATCAATTGAAGCGGACGGCCGAGGAGGGAAAAAATATGGGTGGCGCGCCCGCGCGCCATTGTGGCTCTTTTGGCCCTCATGTCCCTTCTCATGAGGTCCAAGGGCTCCAGGCGCTTCTCTTGATAAAATATTAACATCCCCAGAATTCTAGCTCCGTTCGACTTTCTTTAGATCCCTGAAAGCTAAAAATACATAAAATAAGGTTTTTCTATTCTGCAGGTTATAACCAAAATAAAAAGGATCATTGGTAAATCTCTAAAATTAAGTCAATATAAAACATGGATATAACATCATATATGTTGCAAATATGTGTCAACGAACTACAAAGTTCATGTATGCATTTTACATGCATCAGTATCCTATCGATCTGATTGAGCTCTGGGCTAGGATGTCACACTCATCGCCCTTATAAGATCGACATCCTTGCCGATCAAACCCAAGCTAGGAACTTCCCCTCACATATCCATGTGTCCGGTGTTGTCACATGTGCCACGACAGGCCACATGTCTGTGCCCCTGACCTACAAACGCTCGTATGACCGTGAAGTTCGGCTCTGATACCAAATGCAACACCCTGGACACCCCCAGGCTAGTCCTGTTACCCGGACAGCTGTTTAGGATCTCTAGACCGACCCCACAAACCAACACTAGTTTTTCCTACGTACTTTGTCCTCACTCATGCACACCCAAGAAGGACTTGCCAGTCGGTTACTAATGCATACATGAACTTTGAAGTTTACTGTCACATATTCCAACTCATTTGCATGTTATTAGTTGTTATAAACATGTTTTTGCATTAATTTTGGGGGATTTTGAAGATCCGCTTTATTTGGTTTATAACTCTACAGGACATGAAACACCTATTTTGCATATTTTTAAGCTAGTTTCAAGGTTCGATATGGGGTCATATTCGACTAGGATTTTTTCTGGAGCATTTTTATCAAAGGAGAAGACACTGGGATTTTTGGAGGAGGAGAGGGGAGCCACGAAGGCCAAGGTGGTGCGGTCAGCATGTGGGACCATGCCAACTGGTCCAACTTGGGCCTCGAGCGTCTGTAGCCATCCATCTTCATCTCAGGATCTCCATCTTGACCTAAAACTGCGTAAATCCCCCCTCCCCCCCCCCCTCCCAGAGGCGTTCTCTGAGGAGGAGGAGGAGGAGGCAAAAACACGTAAACCAAGAAACAGAGCCGGAACCTACGAAGATTGGAGAGGAAATGACAACGGAACCTATGTAGACCGTCATTTATGAGAGGGTAGTCAAGTGAAACTACGAACCCCGGTCTGTTTTTAATAATAAAAACACCTTTTACTTGTTTTTAATCACAATTAAATACAAAAATACAAAACAAATGATACCAAAACCCAAAAAAAATCCTTTAGTTGATTTTACTTTCCTAGTTTATTTATTTATAGCTTTTATTGTTAAGTTTATTTTCTTACAGGAAACCTTGAGCTTAACTACCACATGATGAAGTTGGGGCAGAAGGCATTTGCTTTTTCTTTTCAGGTTGCTTGAAGAGGACGAGAAGAAGAACAATGAGTGGTTCCCAAGAGTTCAATATAAACCCCGAGTCACCCTTGTGGAAAAAACGCTTGCCATCACTCGTCCCAACGAGTTCGCACAAATTTAATTTGATATCATCAGTCACCCATCATGAAATCTCTCCATGCTAAGCATGTTTGACCTCAGAGTTCCTTGGAGATGAGCTTCCGGAAAAGAAGTTCTAACTTGTTGGTATGTGTATCCTATCAATCCTATTGAACCCTATGCCAGGATGTCAAAGGAGCTCCCTCACATCCAAGGTAGCACCTCCATGAAGGGAGCAATGCCATGGTGTTGTTGCCGCCATGTACGGTAAACCAGACCTAGGTTTTCCCCGGCATGAGGAAGGCAGAGCGCGTTCAAGCCCATGACCATACCTCTACGGAGGAGACGACACCCGTGGGCGTCATTGTGGTCATTGCTCGGAGCCGAAGGTTTTCACTCGGGCCAAATACTATGCCTCGACAAGATCTAGATGAGGTGACGATCCATGGCAGCGTGTTCATCCCGGTAGACGGCCTTAGGACACCCAGAGCCAAGGGTACGGCATCTATGGGGTGCTATTGTTCTCCCGATTTGGACAACCAATGGACCAAGGCACTCACGTTCTTGATGACAGCGAGGGTGAGGGCTTCGATGAGGGTGAGACCGAGGTCGGGGCCGAGAACACCAGCGACAGAAAGAATAAGGGCACGAGCCAAAGGAATGCAGGCTACAACAACAAAGATGACCTTGTGCTCTGCCATTCTTGGCTCTCCAATAACTAAGATCCTATATGCGTTGCCGAGCAGAAAGTCCAAGTGTATTGGAGGAAGTTCACCCAATAATTCCATGAACCACGGCAATTAGCTCCATTTTGAATTCATAGTATCCGCAACCAGCTATATCTCCAAAAGAGGTGGGCATACATCCAACAAGAGACAAACAAGTTTTGTGTTGAGATCGATCATTTCGTTTCGCGCAAAGTGAGCAGCCTCGGCGTTGTCGATGTCAATGTGATAAGGGCATGACCAGCCTTGATCGTGCAATATAAATACATTGCCATATCACCAACATTTAACAAATTGTGTATGTGTAGGTGCTCTGGGCCTTGAATTGCTTTAAGGCATCGCGGGGAAGGAGCTACCAGATGGTCCATTGTTGGCATTTGGTGACGAACGCTCCAAAGTGAAAGTTAGACTACACGGTCTACATGAACATCGTCAAGAATGGCGGAGCCGGTGGCGGTGGCTGTCGATAGCGAAGACGAAATCCCAGGCCAAAATGTCCTTCCATCTCAGCCAAGGGGGCACAAATCCACCAAGGTCGATCTGAAGCGTGGTTAGATCGCCATTTTCTTATCTACAGCCCAACCTAAACACCATTGAGAACGTTTTGTTATGCTACCCCGGACGGCTATTTTTGTATCCGCGAGCCAAGTTAAACAAACACAGCCAAACAACTTCTCTATCCGAAATGATCAGCTGTTTGATGCACTATCTTTAGTATTAAACGGGAATAGGACCGGTACATCGTAAGTCACACAGCGGTGGATCGAGTTTGTCTCCAGCCCCACGCGGTGGATCGATACGATGTGGGACAAAAATGTGAAGGAAACAATAACAAAACACTTCCTCCGTCGCTCCCTGATGGCAGCCCATGCCAGGGAAGGCCTAACCAAAGTGGGCCCGTTCAAATTTTGTAGGCCACATAATCACCTTGGCACATAACGGCTAAGAGCATCTCCAGCAGTGTTCCATAAATCATTCCTAAACGGCGCTGGATCGATCGTTTGGGGGACGTGTTTTGTTCATGTCACGTTTGGGGGACGTCGCTCCCCAGCCGCCTCCCCCAAACGTCTCTACCAAACATTAAAATACTCTTTTTTGCATTTTTATTTTAATAAAGAGTAGAAACATTCCACAAACTAATACATAATTGGGAACCTGGTTTACACAAAGATATAATTTGGAACATGGTTTTTCACAAACTAATACATAGTTTGAATCATGGTTGACACAAATATAAAACATTGCAAAATAATTAAACCTAACTAGGCCGACATCGAAGAATTCGTGTGTTCGCTGCCAAGAAATAACACTCGCAGGCACAATCAGTCACCCAAACTGGAAAATCCAGCTGTTGATGGTGCCCCTGTTGGTTCTTTCGAGAAAGAACAACCAGAAATCTCCGTGCATATTTTTACTGCGAAGAAACGACACTTCAGTCGTCGTCCTCCTCAGCAATGTTGCCGTGGTAGTGCCGGCGGCAACGCGTCTCGTCGAACACCTTGACGCTCATGTCCCTCTCGCCAAGGTAGGAGAACATGAGCACGAAGCCGGCTTCGAGGTGGTGGTAGCACGCGAACTTCTCCCAGCCGATGTTGAGGTACATCTTGACGCGCGCGTCGTAGATCACGTCGACGATCCACCGACAGCAGCCTCCCGCAGATGCAGCGAACGCGGGCGCCCGTCGTCGGCGACGAAGTCGATGAAGGTGTCCGGCAGCCTCTGGATGGCGTGTGGGTCGCCCTTGAGGATGACGACGAACTCGAACAGCACATCTCCTCCTCCTCCTGCATGTCCGACGATGAAGACGATAGCGTCGCACGCGACAGTGAGCGTGCAGCTCTGCCGTGGCCATGACCACGACTACGGCCGCGAGCTCGGCCTCCGCCTCTACCAGACATGGCGTCGACTCTTGAGATGGTGGGGCCTAGGGTTGGGGAGAGAGGTGCTAGGGTTTGTGTGTGAGAGGGATAATAGGCCGGAGGGAGGTGGGGGAGCGGTGGCGCTCATTAACGCCGGCACACAGAGCTAGACGCGACGAGACGCTTCGCTGCGCCTCTGCGAGAACTGCACCGTCGCTGCGTGCTAATAACTTCCGTCGCGAGGTAGACGACGGTTAAGTTAAACTTCAATGTGCCGCTGACGTGTCGGTCCCGCCACTCCCGCCTCGCTTTTCGGTGTATCCGGTGGGAACACGACTGAAGATACTCTATCAATACCGATTAATCAGTATTGGATCCTGCTCCAGTGGCCGTGGCCGTGCGTGACTGAAACCCAAAACCAGCCGGAATAACATGGCAACATACCGTCGTTCACAACAATAAAAGGAACGGATCGACCAGCAAACGAACGCATGCTTCAGGCAGACTCGACTCACTCAGCAAAAAAAAAAAAATTACCCACTGGCCTCACTCGCAAAAAAAAAACCAACTGGCTGATTAATAACTGGTGCATGTCCTATGCATTATGCATGGTGTGCTAACGATCAAACTTGCTAGATTAATAAACGTGTATGTAGCATCCTGAATACAACGATATGAGCTACACCTAGCGTTTTTGCGCCCCAAACTCCACCACCAAACTTTTTTTTGAACGGGAAAGGTCCCGAAGGACCAAGGGCTTCATTCATTATGAGGTGCAGTACATTTTACAGAAAGGCCTAAACAGAACAAGCAAATTACAACCTGGCTCTTACAAATTGCACTGAGGACCCTAGAATAAAACACGAAAACGCGACCAGGTCCAGCTCCTTCATCACCGCAACGAATCTCGTCGGAGCCAACCTCTACGCCGCCGGGGACGGAACCACTTGGGGTGTAGAGGTGGGAGCTAACTCCGGCGAAACTAGAGATCCTCCGAGTCAGCATGAACGCTTGACGGAGGTTGGAGTTGCCCTGAGGACGGCCAGTCGCCGTCACACGAGCGAGGAGGGGCCGCCCTTCGGCCATGAAGTACGGCGACAGCGGCGCCGTGGTAATCCTCCGGTGGAGGGGCTGCCTTCCAGCCATAGGATACGGCGACAGCGGCGCCGTGAAGAGCCTCCAAGTAGAAGCCAATGAGCTTCCCTGCTGCGGATGCAGTAGCCAGCGACGAGTAGGTGGACAACCCTCTTCTCCTTCACCACCATGATGAACAGAGAGGAGGAGACCACCGCAGCATCGCCAGACACCAGATCCGCGGGGGACTGCTTTATTTAGCCCTCCGCCGCCACACCTCCGGCTCCAACCGCCGGAGCTCCATGAGGTCGAGGAAGAAGACGACGCGGCGCCAGATCCAGCCGATGGGATCCACCACCTCTCGCCCGGCATGCACGCCATACGCCACTAGGGACCAAAACCTAACTCCACTACTACTGCTATGTACTCCGGCGCCAGCTCCTCTCCAACCTCCGGCCGGCTAGCCCGGCGGAGAGGGAGGAGGAGCGGCCCGGTAAGAGCGAGGATAAGCTCAGATACTGTAGCGAGCTGAGAGGTGGGGAGGGGGGAAATGACGGTTCCCACCACCAAACTCAACTAAGACATAGATGTAGGTGTATCTTTTTATGCATTCAGTCTTATTTTTATTATTATAGAGCTTTATTTGCGATTAACTTTACTTGTGCATCAACTATGCTTGCTTTGTAAGCCCTGGCAATGACGAGGATTAAACATTAATCATTTCCATTGTTGAAACAATGTGTTAGATAGAGAAAATATACCTGAGGAGACAGTACGAGGTAAGGACGTCAAGTATCACAACTCACTCGAGAATACGGTAAGCAGTAAAGAGAGCAAGAGTATGTCGACAACTATTTCATAATCAATCAAATCATGCAATGTCACCGTTTTATTTAAATAATTTCACTTTTTATGCAATATATTTATGTTTTCTATACCGTTGCAACGCACGGCCATTTTTCTAGTGAAGTATAAACCATGGATACAGAGATACGTCATGGACGAAAGAGAGTCCAGATAGTTCAGTCGTTTGAGCAAAGGCTATGCGCCGCCACATTCAACACGAGATGAAAATTGTGAGCAATTCTGGCGGTAAGATCAACACCACCCGTGCACACGCAAGCATGTCGTCTACCACGCACTACACCAGGTGGATCTGATGGTGAACCAGCACCTTGTAGAAGCTAGCGGCAAGCCACAAGCGAGGGCAGGGCATGGTCGCCTAGCAGTCTCGCTCCATCGGATGGTGCTGTCGGGTCGCTGGTGTCGGGCAGGCGTGGCGGCGTCACGTGCGTCACGCCGGTCGCCGGAGCAGCCGGGCAGGGCATGGTCGCCTGAGAGGCAGCAATGCCGGCGGACGTTTCGTCTCCGCCCCGGCACGCTGGATCAGGGCGCGCCGCTGCAGGGCGATGAGGGGCTCGCGGAGGAAGGGAAGGGGCGGCGCCGCCGCCACCGCCGCGCGTCTGTTAGGAATCAATCGTCAGGGTCAGGGGAGAAGGAACTCGTGTGGGCCTACGACCGCGGTTGGGCTTGGCCGAGAAAACGGCCCGCAAGCCCAACTGGTTCCCAAGGTGAGCGACGGCGGCGGCTGTCAGAGACCTTGAAATACCCCGCCTTGGCGCCCGAACGGTAACCGTCTCAACCGACAGCGCCGGCCTCGCCCTCTTCTCCGCCTTGCCGGAGCGCCAAGAAACCAAGAACCTCTCTCCACCGCCTCTGCTCTCTCCAGCCACCGATGGCGATGGAGCTGTGGAACGACAGGCACCACGTGTGGCTGCGGAGCCGCGGGACCGGCGACTACCTCCACGCCGACGACGACGGGGTGGGCGTCTCCCTCCAGGGGTGCCGCGCGACGCTCAACGCGGCGTGGGCGGTGCACGTCTACCACAACGACCTCGGCATGTACCTGCTCCTCCACTGCGCCGCCTACGGCACCTACCTCGCCGCCACGGCCAGGCGGGCGCCGCTCGCGCACCGCGGCTTCCGCGTCGTGCAGCGCAACTACGACCAGCCGGAGGTGCAGTCCATCATGTGGCAGGTCATCGGGGCCGGCCCTGCGACCGGGAACGCCGTCCTGCTCCGCAGCGTCGGCGGCCGCTACCTCCGCGCCAACGGCAAGTACCTCCTCGTCAACAACGCCGTCACCGTCGACGACTACGACAACATCAGCAACATGATGCACTGGATCGTCGAGCCCATCCCCGCCAGGATGGGCATGCCTGCCATTTCAGATCGCCCGATCAAGGTGACTTCGCTTCTCCGTTCTTCTCGAATTGCTTTGCTTTCGGCGGATATCCCGCGGAACTGTTTCTTGGTTCTGTTCTTGCCAAATTTGCGCTTCCACCTCCGGATTTCCAATTCTTGATTGCGTTTGTGTCTTCGATCGATCGCGAAATTCTTCAGGAGCATCTCCCCGGGGACTTCTCCGTGGTCGTTCTGCGACGCACGGTGGAGCCGTTGCGGCTGATTCGGTTCGTGCTGTCGAACAACGACGGGCTCTACCCCGAGGAGGGCTGGTCGGAGTGCCGTTTCAGGGGGAGGTCCGTGTACCGCCTGAGGAACGACCTGGCCCGCCGCCTTGGCTTCAGCCACGGGCTCTACATCCTCATGTGCGTCCGAGCGGGCCGCTACGGGAGGCTCACCCCACTCGTCCAAAACCTGCCCCGCCACCGCCATGAAGTTACCATCGAGATCGTCGTCTTCATGGAAAGGGCGCTAGGTGAGAGCCACTCTCTATGTCCCCAACTCCCTATATAGTCCCTACTGGTCTCCTTTTGGCAAGAAATACATATTGGTAGTCTTGATTGAATATGTTCTCCACAATGAGCAGATGCTGCTTGTCTTGATATTTTGGAATTGGATGTTAATCTGCTTGTGCTTGAAACAACAGTTGACTGAAACTGTTGCAGTCTGACAATCAGTTTACTGAAATAGCTGTGGCCTGAAACTGTTGCTAATTAATATGCTTCCATTACAACTTGGGACATATGCCTGAAACTATTCAATCCTGTAGATAAGTAAACACGGTTGAATGGAAACAGTAGGTATATACGTGTGCCTTGTGGATTATAAGTCTGGCTGTGTACAGATGCTAAAAGATGGTATGAGCTACCTGGTTATTTATAAACCACATGCATGTTGGTTTCATACTAGTGCATTGACTCAGTTCCTCCATTTGGTACTATTTGCCTCTAGTGAACATAATTATTATTTAGTAAACCTCGAAGAAATTATTAATCTAAAAAAGCCAAACCAGTTGACTCATCTCTCTTTTAGCCTGACAGACAAGTTGGTGATATCTGTTTAACTTTAGCCTATTCTTACTTGCCTTGAATAACCTGTGAGCAAAATCTAGGTCTATCCTACAGTACCACGTAGAAACTAGTCTATGCACATATTATTGTTTTCAGGTTCTGTTCATGAGATGTATTTTTGGTATTGTTAGAATAATTTATTTGATCAGACTCTGAGATTTAGATTGTTGTTCTCCTTCCTGTGATCTTCTTTTGCGAGAATTGCATATTGGTAGCCTTGAATTGGCTAGGCAGAATGATGTT
>NC_061510.1:402746280-402777077 GCF_022539505.1 Lolium rigidum
AAAAGAGCGTTAGTCCGTGTTAGTTGTATCCAAAATACACAAATTAGAGGCAAAACAATAGCAAAAGTGTTCGGGAAAGTAGATACGTTTTGGACGTATCAGTGATCCCGAAGAATCCGGTATCGCGAGACGGTGAGATCCCTCCTTTCCGACGCGGAAGTGGAACCTCCCGAACGTCATCTCCATAGGCTCCTCCAGATACGCATATGCATCCACACGGGAGGGCGGGTGAGGGACAAAATCGACTAGACCAGTTTCGATCTGTTTACCTCTGTCCATCGCGTTGCTTGACACCGAAGATGTTGTCGATGTTGTTGAGGGTGTTGATGATGCCATCGAGATCGTCTCATTGTCGCCTCTAATCCCCACAGACGGCACCAATTGACAAGGGATTAACTTGTCAATGCCTACAGGTTGTAGACTTGGGTTTTCGTGGAAGTAGAGGGCAAATAGATCTCGAAGGTTTCAGCCGAAAAGGTGCTCGACTGCTAAAAGACTGGATTTGTTGACAATGAGATTGATCCTTTCTTCGTCCCTCGACTCCCCCTTATATACGAGGCGGAGCCGAGGGTTTCATATTACACAAGTTACAAACTCCGGGAGACTCTTTGAGTTCGACCCGTGAAGTTACAAGTCTCTTTATTCCTAATCTATCTCTATTTACCATACTTGATGCTTTGTTGGGCTTCCGAACTTCACAATCCTTCGGGTTATGGGCCTTCAATAAACCCCGGGTACTATCTTCAGCAGGCCCATCCGGGATGCCTATGTCACTGAGGACGCTTCTGTGATCCTCGGCTTAAAGCTCCCTGTTCAGCCCTGTGAGGACTTCAAAGCGTGGCACTATGAGCGTAATGGTGAATTTTCTGTCAGAAGTGCATATAAACTCGCTTATAACCTTCACAATGGTGTTAGGTGGCAAGCCGGGAGCAGTGAAGCTAGAGCCTTGAGGGAGCAGTGAAGTTACTGATAATTCGAGGAGTAGTTGGAAGCTCATTTGGAAGACCCAAGTTCCAACCAAGGTTAGAATTTTCGGGTGGAGAACAGCTCGTGACAATCTCGCCACCAACAAGAACAAGTTCAGGAGGACTTTGGAAACACAAGGCACCTGTACAATCTGCGGTATGTGCGACGAATCTAGCTTCCATGCTGCAGACTCATGCACCAAAGCTAGAGCCTTGAGGGAGAAGATGAGAGAACACTGGAACCTGCCGCCGGAATTCAGATTTCGGCAAACTGGTGAGGATTTGCTGCTTATCTTGGGATGTTGTAGTGATAAGCAAAGAGCTCAGGTGCTTCTCCTCCTCTGGAGAGCTTGGCACCTCCGTTGTGACGTAATGCACGAAAAAGGCAAGGAATCGATCATGAAGTCACTGTCTTTAGTGTCTTTCCTGCTGAACTATGAAGCCATGCTTACGGACTGCAGCCCAGCCACACGGAATAACAAAGGTAAAAAAGCTATTGGTTTGACTAATCAATTTGGTTCTTGTTCTTCTATTCCAAACAGAGTAGAAGATATGCATCCGTCTCCTTCGTCCAGGCCTACGGAATACACTGCAGTGATCAATGTCGACGTAGCATATAAGCCGCTGACTGACGAATCGGCCATCAGGGTTGTGGCTCGCGACGGCCAAGGCTCCATCATCGCTATTATCAGCAGGTCGATCAATAGATGCCAGGACGCGGAGGAATCTGAGGCTAGAGCGATCCTTGCCGGACTGCAGCTGGGCATCGAGCTTGATCTTCACTAGCCAATTGTTATGTCTGACTGCACAACTGCTGTTAATGCGTCAAGAATCCATGTTCCTAACCTGTCTCAGCTCTGGACCGTGTATAAGGATATTTCTAATGTTGCTTTGCGTTTGCCTGGGTGTCTCGTGTAGTACACGAGCAGAAAGTTTAATTGTTTTGCCCACAATTTAGCGCAACTAGCTTTTCGGTCTAGAACCTGTAATCTTTGGCTGGCCCCAGCCCCAGCTTATATTTCTGAACTCGCTATGGGCGATGGTGTAAACTTTTAAAGTGAGTAATATATGAGCTTTCCCCTAAAAAAAATAAACTAAAAAAGAATTAAAATTTGATTAGCAACCATTCACCCCGGAAATGGTGAATGGAACCTGGGTACGCGCGCACCCATTTACGTAAAGTTCAAAATAATGCTATTTAATTTCAAAAAAATATGAAGTAAAATTTTGCATGTATATACTATGTTGATACTTACTCGTGTGTGTTTTCACGGAAAAATACCATTGTATGTGACCTACACAAAAATGACAAAATGCAAATTCCTATTCATGTGAATAGTACAAATTCCTCTTCACTATTCTCATTTGGACATTTTGTCATTTTTATGGAGGCCACACATAATGGTATTTTTTCGTGAAAACTTACACGAGTAAGTATCAACATAATATGTACATGCAAAAATTTACTTCACATTTTTTTGAAATTTTTTAAATAACATTTTTTGAACTTTTCGTAAACGGGTGCGCGCGCACCCAGGTTCCAAACGTCCGGGTCGCCATTCACCCCCTCTATGCCTATATGATCCTTTCATGTGTAAACGGGCCAGCTAATATGACACACTATAAAAGGGAGGTATTTGATTCCTAGAGTTATGACAAAAATGTACTCCAACAAAAATAGGACTTTACACTTTGTAATATTTAGATAAATACTACTTTGTTTGTATGAGGTTAATGAAATCCATCGAGGTAATGAAAACCTTGGTAATATTGCTGTTAGTGCACACCATCGAGAACACCAACTAAGTAAAGTCGGCCAATTTTAGGGATATGTCGAGAACTAAAATAAAGAGATGTTGGTCAAGGCCCAATATAATAAGGGTCCAATTTAGATCAAGTAACCATCCATTGTTTTCGACAAAAATAAATCATAGTATTCAACATACGATCAGGCTACATAGTGTAAATAGAACATTATATAAGCAAATAATACAACCACGTTATGAATAGTTACATTAACTTTGCATGCACGTGAAAAAGTGGGAGATATTGCTGCTCCGATGCCCGAACAAATAATGTATGGGTTGAACAGGTCATCTAGAAGGAAAAAATAATATATGGGTTGAGCTCATGTATATTCTAAACCTTTTCAGAATATACTAAATGTATTCCCACTTCTTGGTGAGTTATACTAAACCTTTTTACTTAGTTCTTTGATCCTTGTCACTAAATGTATGTCATATGTCGTTGTACATCATATCTAAATATATATCTGAAGGATAACTAACATAATTAACAAATGTTATCATGCTTATTAAGATACATATTTTCATATTTTTGGTATTATTATCCCAAGTAAATTCGCTTATTCTAAAGTCAAATTACTTTCCTCCAGAACAATTTTATTTAAAAAATATATGTTTGGATGTTCAAGGATATCCTCTCTTAAAATAAATTTTACTCTAAATACGAGAAACCCAAAAGTACCACTTCACTCCAAAATAAAATATATGCCCCTTATTATATCAAACTGCATTTATTCAAGTATTTGTCCATATACAACATGCTTAAATATCTTCCAAAATTGGTAGAATGATTTGGAGTTCTATGAGTTTAACAATTATTCTAAAAGAGATTTCTAGAATGTAAGACCGTTATGTCTGAGAGTAACTAAATATAGAATGATAATAATGTATCAAGTGGAAGCAAGTAGTCTGCACTTGAGTCTACTTACACACTCTCTCATTAACAATCGTCATTCCTTGGTTCAGTTAGCTCATCTTATTGAGAGAGAGAGAGGGGGAGAGGGAGAGGGAGAGGGAGAGGGAGAGGGAGAGGGAGAGGGAGAGAGAGAGAGAGAGAGAGAGAGAGTCCTCAATTAGTAGTTAGCGTGCATCCTATGTTCTTTGTCTTTCTGTGTCAAAAGTTAACACTAGCCCATTGTTTGTACCATCTAAGAATATTCTTGAATACGACCTATTTTTGTTCCACTGTTCATTTCTTATAAACTGTTTTCTTCTTGTACGCAAACAATCCCACTTTGATTGAGTAATGGGAGTAAATTAGGGCGAAGGCTAGGAAAACACACCGCTACCATATATCCTTGATAAAACTAGAAGTTATATTGAAAGAGATTGGAAATCGTCATCTCTAACTCTACTTTTTGCATCTTAATGTTCCATCAAACTCAAAATCCACAACACAAACTAGTGTGAGTTAATCAAGAAGAAACTCAGATGAAATCTTCAAGCCGGCTTGAAACCCAAGACCAATCCACTCCCCACTACATATGTGGTTTCAAATTGGTGAACTGTAGATGCTATGATAGTGGGTTTTCTATGAAATTGAGTTGAATTCTAGATAGAAATAATAAAACAAAGTCATAAAAATTGAAGACAAAAGGCAAAACGACTACAACACTGAATTGCACAACAAAACTACCATTTATTTAGCTTTCAAAAAAAACTACCATTTATTTCTACCAAATAATCAACTACCAAATGGTACATCGTATTCAAATCAATTTACTTTCTGTACATTCATCATGATCTTGAACTCGTCCAAGCTAAACCAATTTATCTCCATTCAGATAAAACCAACTTCTTTACTACCACCTCCGTTAGAGATTATAAGGCCCCATCAAAACTTAAGCCCACTTTTGACCATGAAATTAACTAACAAAATATATTTTATTTGTCACAAAAAGTATAAAATCCCTAACGAAGGTAGTATTTAATATTTTTAATCATTAATTAATATTATGTGTCAATATGGTAAAATGATATGTTTTTTAACCACCAAAGATATTATGAGAAAAATATCACATGCGTGGGTAAGATAGATTAATGATGTTTATTCTGTAGACGAGTGATTGCCGTGATAATTGAAAAATATCACACCAGTGAATTGATTATGTTGCTAAGAAATAAAGAAATAGATACTCACTCTGATGCATATTAGTTGTTGCTAGTACAAATGTATTTAGACATATTTTAGTTCTAGATACATCCGTATCAGCGATAAATAATATGGATTGGAGGGAGTATTAAATATTATTGTATATAAAATCTAATCAAATATATTATCTAGATCCATATATGTGTCAAAGTTAAGAAACAAAAAATAAAATATAATGCAAGAATTTCTATATATTAATCTATGATATGTAATAAATTTGAATGATAAAATACATATAAATAATTTGGTGCAAGTGCCCTCCCAACATCTTCATTGCATACTATTTTTTCAAAGTTACCTAAGATGATGAGTCACATGTAGAATATGATTTTCCAGAGAATAAAAGATTACATATCCTATTAAGCCCACCATACCAAGAAGAGTGAAACTCTTGACTTGATCGGTTGACTGTACATGATACCACATTAATATGTGAACTAAGTTCAGATGGCAAACTACCTAGTGGCATGTGTGTTGTGTGTAGTGTGCATGATAGTGATCTTTATACTGTAATTAGGTATGCCATTTACAAATTGTAGTTTTGTACAAAGATTTTTTTTAAAGAAATAAACTCTGGAGTTGAAATTGATGGTCAAAGTTGTATTTGTGAGAATGTGCAATTCCAAAACCGGGATATTTTACATGATGAGATCGAGTGTTATTCGTTATGTAGTGATCCTATTTCATTAGTCGACAACAAGCCGACAAACTATATCAATTTCTAAATATTAATTCTTCAAACAATGACAAATGAAATTATGTTAATATTGATCTTAACATCACATACAAATTTATAATAGTGGTGCCATAGTATGTAGAATCCATGCTAGACTAGTAACCATTACTTCATTATAAAGCTGATTATCAAAAGCACATCTGGTGTACACGCACTTCAACATCAACAAATTCTGATAGCATGTTTCAATCTCTTTGACTATGTTGCCGTTCATGGGATTCGTTGCATAGAAAACAAAAAATCGAACAACAACGGAAAAAATAGATCTAACCTAAAAAAGACAAGATCCAAGATCCAATCTATCAAGATGCAAGAAACGAGTGAGAGATATTGAGATCTACATACCTTTGTAGATCTCTAAGCGGAAGTGTATATAACACGGTCGACGTAGTCGTACTCCTCGCGATGCAATCAGATCAATGCCACAACGAACGATGCCTCCAAGTTATGCACACGTGAAACACAACACCGTATCCTCCTTTTTGATCCAACAAGTATGGTGGAGAGGTAGATGAGATTTGTGTCAACAATGCGACGGTGGTGGAGTGCTCCATGAGCAAGGCTTTGCCTACACGCATGAGAGGAGGAGGAAGAGAGGGGCAACAAGGGTATGGAGGCTAGGGTTGAAGTCCCTTGCCCCTGCGCCCCCAAGGTGTCCCCAACTAATCTAGGGCCGGCAGCCAAGGGCGGAACTTGCCTCCCAAGTCACCCTTATCCATTGAGGGAGGCACATGGGCCATAGTAGGTAGGGCTCCTAGCCTATGTGGGCCTAGTGCTCCACCCATTTAGCACATGTGATCCCTACACGATAGGTAGGCCCCACTGTGGGATCCCAGGACCTTCTAGAAGATTCCCGGTACGATACCAGTAAAATCCAGATTTTTTCAGAACCCTAAAATGAAATTCCCTTATAGGAATCTTACTCCACAGATCATTCGGAAGCTCCTCGTGATGTCATGGATCCCATCCGAGACTCCAAACAATATTGGGTCTCACCATAATTAATGCCTCATTTCTACCCAAGCGATGTTTTGCGTTAAGTGTGTGACCCTACGGGTTCAAGAATCTAAGGACATGACCGAGACATCTCTCTGATCACTAATCAATAGCGGGACCTAGATGTCCATAATGATTCCCACACATTCGATGATGGTCTTTATCGGCTGATCCACGATGTTAAGGATTCAAATAATTCCATATTCCATTCTCTCCGTCTCGCTATATTTTACATGCCTGAGATTCGATCATCGGTATCACCATACCTAGTTCAATCTCGTTTCTAGCAAGTACTCTTTACTCATTTCGTGATGCAACATTCTCTTGTGGACAACTCATTAGCCACTTGCTTGCAAGCTATATAGAATGTGTGTCACCTCAGCGAGCCCCGAGTATATCTCCCCATTACGTGGATGGACAAATCCCAGTCTTGATATATGCAACTCAACAAGTAATTTCTGATATACCCAAAGACACATGTGTCATCATCCAATTATGAAGTGACGTTTGATGCCCTCAAAGTATTCTTCCGGTAATAGGGAGTGACATAATCTCATGGTCTAAGGATTGATATATTTAACAGTGGAATGCTACACCAATTATACATTCACATGATCATATTGCTTTGCTTAGTTATGTTTTGTACATCACATCATTCTCCTAATAACATAACTCTCCTTTATTAATCGGTAACACATGTCTATGGTTAGGCAATCTTAACCATCATTAATGAACGGACTAGTCTAGCTAGTAGAGATTTACTAGGGACACGGTGTTGTTTATAAACCACACAAGTATTCATATTTTCGCTTAATACAAGTCTAATATGGAGTATAAACATTTATCATCAACAAAAAATATGATAATAACTATATCATTATTGCCTCTAAGGCATATTTCCAACAACAGTGACAACCTCATTTGCTTCCATGGATAGAGTGAGCACCTCTTTGCAGTCATATTAAATGTTTAGTTTGTAGAGCATAAGATTAAGACCATATGCTATAGACTCATGACACTAGTGCTTCTGGAGTAGTTGGGTCAACTATGTCTGGAAACACCAACGATGAAGAATCAACATAGCTAGAGCCCTTAGTGATCTCGGTAAATCACATAGACTCCTTCCCTCATTTGATTCCTCGATACCATGGTATCCACTTTGATTTTTCCAACAGGTAGTGGAGACACAATGTACTTTGGCTAGTAGCAGTCATTTTGTGGCCATTCAATGTCAACTAGCTAGAGAACTACTCATTCCATTTTAAAAAGAAGGCGCGCATATGTTTTTATAAATTTAACCATGACCAATCATCTGACCAATACAATATGGGTTATGTGCCACAAAACTCGTACAATTTGAAACGTAAATTAAATATATGATATCAACTTTTATACTAGTAACATAAATTGTGCATTTTTGGATAAAACTGAATTCTCCCAAAGCCCGATCGCTTTCTTCTCGGAACAAAAGCTTTGGAACACACCTCTGTGGATATCTTTGTTCGGGCCTCCCCATGGCATGCATCATGAGTAGTGACTAGAAGCTTGATAGAATCAGATGATAACGGCTCCAACATAGCAAACACTTGCTGTTTGGCTGTCACTTCATATTCCAAGTCGTGGACACACTGTGACATAAGCAAGTGCCGCCATGGGTTCCCCGCCCTACAAACTGATCATTTTTCTTTTTCAAACTTATTACAAACTGAGTTTTTTTTAGGAAACTTATAACAAACTTGAGATTTTCAACTGGGCTACGTTGTGTGAACTGCACATGCACGATCGGATGTGCCTTCTTTTTGGCACACTTATTACAAACTGAATAGTTGCTTGATGACGCCATGGGTGCTGCAGTATTTTTGTTTTAAGGCGGATTGGGTGCTGCCGTGGATCAGCCAAGCCGAAGATTGCTGCGCCAAATGCCATTAGAAAGCTTTCAGAGCCGTCGGCCAAATTTTACCGGACCAAAGTTTTGGCCTCAAAACGCGTGATACGCGCGATTTCAGCCTTCGTCGGCCAACCGGTCGAGCGGTTAGGGTATTTGCTTCGGCCCGTTCGAAACGCCGGCCCTCCGACTAGAATTCGTGAAATAAATGGGCCAACCTGCTGGTTCAGCCTGCCCATTCCGGTAAGGCCCAGCCCACTCCACCGCCGCATCCCCTGAAAACCCTAGCTCGAACCTCCGTTGTTATAAATGCCCCATCTCGTGTAGCTCTCCCACTCTTCGCGCCGCCACAGCCTCCAAACCCTCATCTCCCAGCTTCCTCTACCCAACCCCGAATCCACACCCAACCATGGCGGAGCGCGGCGGCGGCGAGCGCGGCGGAGAGCGCGGCGGGTTCGGGCGCGGCTTCGGGCGCGGCGACCGCGGCGGACGCGGCGACCGTGGCGGGCGTCGCGGCGGCCGCCGTGGGCCTCGCCAGGAGGAGGAGAAGTGGGTGCCGGTGACCAAGCTCGGCCGCCTCGTCAAGGAGGGCCGCTTCTCCAAGATGGAGGAGATCTACCTCCACTCGCTGCCCGTCAAGGAGCACCAGATCGTGGAGACGCTCTGCCCCGGGCTCAAGGACGAGGTCATGAAGATCACGCCCGTGCAGAAGCAGACCCGCGCAGGGCAGCGCACCCGCTTCAAGGCCTTCGTCGTCGTCGGCGACAGCAACGGCCACGTCGGCCTCGGCGTCAAGTGCGCCAAGGAGGTCGCCACCGCCATCCGCGGCGCCATCATCCTCGCCAAGCTCTCCATCGTGCCAGTCAGGAGGGGATACTGGGGGAACAAGATCGGACAGCCACACACCGTGCCTTGCAAGGTCACTGGTAAGTGCGGGTCTGTCACCGTGCGCATGGTGCCCGCCCCCAGGGGTTCTGGTATCGTCGCTGCCCGCGTGCCCAAGAAGGTCCTGCAGTTCGCTGGTATTGAGGATGTCTTCACCTCGTCCCGTGGATCCACCAAGACCCTCGGCAACTTCGTCAAGGTATAAATCTCTCCTGCTTGTTCCCGTCCAGGTTATGCGATGTTTCTATCATACTAGATCTTTACTACTAGGCATTGTGTGAATGTTCAGTGCTATGTGAGCTGAAACTTCTGTTTTGTTTGGATTCAATTACTTATACTGCTCGATATAATAAGCCTGCCTATTGTTGAACTAGGCTTAGCTAATTTAGAATTATGTGATTACATAATCTGTATTATATTGTCTAGTAACAAATTGATCTAGAATTTGTACTGCTACTCTACCTGAAAGTTGTTCACCAAACTTAAATCTAATCTTTATGCTTTGTATATTTGCTCGTTCTTCTGTTGAGGAATTGAAAATGCATAATAGTAACCTCTTGTAACAATTTAAGTAGTTTTGTATTACAACCTACTTATGCGTTGATATTTAGGTGCAGTACATTATAAACTTGGTTGTGTTCTAACATTAAATGCCAGGCATTTCTGGTTCACTTATTGATGTTTGTTTTAATGTGTAGCACTCCTACCTGTTTTATGCTATGCCATGCTCTGTTTTAATTATTATGTTTTCAGTGGTAGAATGAGCCTATATTTTTACTCTTTGGACTAATCAATGATTTGGTTTCTGTAAACATGATCCTAAATTCTGTGAGCCTGAATTTTATCTTGTTTGCCTTGACTCTTTTGTTTCCAAACATCATGCTGATAACTCTTCTGTTTCCAGGCCACCTTTGACTGCTTGATGAAGACCTATGGATTCCTCACTCCTGACTTCTGGAGGGAGACCACCTTCACCAAGGCGCCCTACCAGGAGTTCACCGACCTCTTGGCCAAGCCCACAAAGGCCCTTCTGCTTGATGCACCAGTTGAGAAGATAGATGCTTAGGGTGTCGCAGTAAAGAGTTTTACTAGCTGGGAGTCATCTAATGCACTTCGCTTTATTATTATAGTTAAGAACTGCGTGTCATCTTTGAATTGTGCTGCCTCTGGATGTCTCTGCTTGCTCTCATGTTTTGGATTATGGTACAATGTTGCTCTTCTTAATCATATCAATGGATGCTACATAAGTATTGTCAATCGTTTTTCGTCTGTCTTGGAACTCTTCACGTGTGTGCAAGATGTTTGATTGTTGATCTGCATTGTCTCCTGCTTTGCTTGTTTCTTTTTCTATTATGTGCAATATTCTACGTGAATCTGAGGTTGGTAGTTTAGCTGAAGATAATGTCCTACGGCTGGTGATCTGTTTCTCATTCTATTCATGGAATCGTCTACCTTGTTACAATGATTTGCAACCTGCTAGAAATGAATCCTTTGTTAGATTGATGGACTCCAAAAGAACTGCAGACCGAAATATGCCATGAGGGAAACTACAAATGCTCCATAAAAGAGAGCTCTTCTGTGGCGATTGCCATGGCTCTCATCCCCTGAGGCATCTGTTGCAAGGCAATCATGAATTTCTCTACCCTATGTTGTGTTGATTAATCTCAAGTGAACTAAAGTTTCGGTACTTCCACTTGGTGGAGGGCTGCCTGGACATTATTTTCCTCGTCATCTTCAGACATTGACAAATATACCAGCTCATCAGGTCGACAAAACCAGTCGAACGCTGGAGCAACGATTCCTATGAATAGACCTGTAGTAAAGAGAGGAAACAGAGACAATATCACAAGAGAAATCCCGAGGACAATATGTAGTGTGCAGAAACTACTTTCGCCAAAAAAAGAGGAAGTGGCGGAAACTAAGCTTTAATGTACTACCACTGTACTGTAGGATACAACCTGAGCTTTGCTCACATATACTATCTCTCTACAAGGGCCAAATGAGATGAGTGAACTGATTTGGTTTTGTAGGTCCCATAATTCCTACTAGAGGTAAACTCTTAAGGGATAAACAAACTAGGCTACTTGAATCGAGGACACTAGTGCCGATATGAATATGTGACTTATGGCGTGTTTTTAACAACCTTTCCAAGCACCAGACTGGTAAATCCACTATCGGCATAATACTCCATTAAGACAAGACTCCAAACATTATGTTCATGCACCAAATAGTATCTAAACCAACATCATTCTGCATAGCCAATTCAAGAGTACCAATATTTAATTTGTCGCCCAAGGAGATCACATGAAGCAGAACAACAATCTAAATCTCACAGTTTTGATTAAATTAAAAATTACCAAGTGTTCAGCTCGTGAACAAAACCCGATAACGATCGTATGTGCATAAACTAGCTTCTACGTGTTACTGTAGCATATAACCTTAATTTTGTTCACAGGTTATTTAAGGCAAGTAAGAGTAGGCTAAAATTATACAAATATCGAGAATTCTTTGTCAGGCTGACAAAGAGATGAAGTTGACTGGTTTGGCTCTCTTTAGCTGAATGATTTCTACAAGGTTTACTCGGAAAATAATAATGGTTACTAGCGGCAAATTGTACCAAATGGAGGAACTGAATGAATGCACTAGTATGAATTCAACAAGTTCCACATCGAGAAGCTGGTCTGCAATTAAACATGTGGTTTATAAATAACTATGGTTTCCAATCATCTGTACTCAGGCAGACTTAAAATCCAGAAGGTACACATAAATACCTATGGTTTCCAATCAACTATATTTATTTACAAGACCAGACTAGTTTCAGGCATGTCCCAAGTTGTAACATAAGCAGATTAATTACCAACAGTTTGAGAAGCAGTTTCAGGCCACATTTATTTCAGTAAACTGATTGTCAGACTACAACATTTTCAATCAACTGTTTTCTCAAGCACAAGCAGATTATCATCCAATTCCAAAATATCAAGTCAACCATCATTTGCTCATTGTGGAGAACAGATTCAATCAAGACCACCAACATGTATTTCTAGCCAAAAGGAGACCAGTAGGGAGTAGAGACTAGGGAGTTGGGAACATAGCGAGAGGCTCTCACATAGTGAGAACCTACAGGACACATATTAAGCTGATGTTGCGGCATGTTTTCAAGCTCTGAACCTAGCTCTGATGGGAATAATTGCACCGATGCTCATGACCTGAAGCATTCTCTGATTTTTTGTATATCAAAAAGCTGCAGCAAACACATATAGGAGAAATGCATGTACAAGCAACCCTGTCGACCTGTGACTCATCCATTTGTTCAATTCCATAAGCACTGGGTTCACTGGTTGATCATTATTTATTTGTGCTGCTATACGGAATGCATGATATGCATCCATCACCCACAAGGAATCCAGGAAGCAGTAGCAAGCAAACAGAAGTTTAACTTGCAGAAGAAACATGGGAGCTGTATATCTATCTTTCTGCTCTTCTAGGTGCATAGATAACCCTAGGTCTTCCCCGTCCTGAAACAGGCCACCGTAAGCCCGTCCGCGCTTCTCTTTCTCCCCTCTCCGTCCAGTCCACATTCGGGTGTCGCATTGCACGGGCGGCTGAATTGGGAGAACAAAGTGAGGCAGTTAGGCAGCAGATCAGTAGCCTTAATCTAAGAGCTTTGCAAAACAAACAAAAAAACAGTAACAAGATCAACAAGAAAAATCCTCCTCAGGACAATATATAATGTGCAGAAACTACTTTCGCCAAAAAAAAAGTGCAGAAAACAAGCTTTAATGTACTTCTGTATGATACAACCTGAATTTTGCTCACATATTCTAGCAGAAAATTAGTATCATCTCTACAAAGGTGAAACGAAATGACTGAATTGATTTGGTTTTGTAAGATCCATAATTCCTACTATCGGTAAACTGTACGGAATGGCAAACTGGACTACTTGAATCAAGGACACTAGTGCAGATATGAATATTCAACTTATGACATGTTTTTTTAAACATTTCCAAGCATATGTACACAGACTGGTAAATCCACAATCAGAGTAATAGGACTTCAATGTCCATGCACCAAATAGTATCTAAACCAACATCATTCTGCCTAGCCAATTCAAGACTACCAATATGCAATTCTCGCAAAAGAAGATCACAGGAAGCAGAACAACAATCTAAATCTCAGAGTCTGATCAAATAAATTATTCTAACAATACCAAAAATACATCTCATGAACAGAACCTGAAAACAATAACATGTGCATAGACTAGTTTCTACGTGGTACTGTATGATAGACCTAGATTTTGCCCACAGGTTATTCAAGGCAAGTAAGAATAGGCTAAAGTTAAACAGATATCACCAACTTGTCTGTCAGGCTGAAAGAGAGATGAGTCAACTGGTTTGGCTTTTTTAGATTAATAATTTCTTCGAAGTTTACTAAATAATAATTATGTTCACTAGAGGCAAATAGTACCAAATGGAGGAACTGAGTCAATGCACTAGTATGAAACCAACATGCATGTGGTTTATAAATAACCAGGTAGCTCATACCATCTTTTAGCATCTGTACACAGCCAGACTTATAATCCACAAGGCACACGTATATACCTATTGTTTCCATTCAACTGTGTTTACTTATCTACAGGATTGAATAGTTTCAGGCATACGTCCCAAGTTGTAACGGAAGCATATTAATTAGCAACAGTTTCAGGCGACAGCTATTTCAGTAAACTGATTGTCAGACTGCAACAGTTTCAGTCAAATGTTGTTTCAAGCACAAGCAGATTAACATCCAATTCCAAAATATCAAGACAAGCAGCATCTGCTCATTGTGGAGAAGATATTCAATCAAGACTACCAACATGTATTTCTCGCCAAAAGGAGACCAGTAGGGACTATATAGGGAGTTGGGGACATCGAGAGTGGCTCTCACCTAGCGCCCTTTCCATGAAGACGACGATCTCGATGGTAACTTCATGGCGGTGGCGGGGCAGGTTTTGGACGAGTGGGGTGAGCCTCCCGTAGCGGCCCGCTCGGACGCACATGAGGATGTAGAGCCCGTGGCTGAAGCCAAGGCGGCGGGCCAGGTCGTTCCTGAGGCGGTACACGGACCTCCCCCTGAAACGGCACTCCGACCAGCCCTCCTCGGGGTAGAGCCCGTCGTTGTTCGACAGCACGAACCGAATCAGCCGCAACGGCTCCACCGTGCGTCGCAGAACGACCACGGAGAAGTCCCCGGGGAGATGCTCCTGAAGAATTTCGCGATCGATCGTAGACACAAATGCAATCAAGAATTGGAAATCCGGAGGTGGAAGCGCAAATTTGGCAAGAAAGAACAGAACCAAGAAACAGTTCCGCGGGATATCCGTCGAAAGCAAAGCAATTCGAGAAGAATGGAGAAGCGAACTCGCCCCACCTTGATCGGGCGATCTGAAATGGCAGGCATGCCCATTCTTGCGGGGATGGGCTCGACGATCCAGTGCATCATGTTGCTGATGTTGTCGTAGTCGTCGACGGTGACGGCGTTGTTGACGAGGAGGTACTTGCCGTTGGCGCGGAGGTAGCGGCCGCCGACGCTGCGGAGCAGGACGGCGTTCCCGGTCCCAGGGCCGGCCCCGATGACCTGCCACATGATGGACTGCACCTCCGGCTGGTCGTAGTTGCGCTGCACGACGCGGAAGCCGCGGTGCGCGAGCGGCGCCCGCCTGGCCGTGGCGGCGAGGTAGGTGCCGTAGGCGGCGCAGTGGAGGAGCAGGTACATGCCGAGGTCGTTGTGGTAGACGTGCACCGCCCACGCCGCGTTGAGCGTCGCGCGGCAGCCCTGGAGGGAGACGCCCACCCCGTCGTTGTCGGCGTGGAGGTAGTCGCCGGTCCCGCGGCTCCGCAGCCACACGTGGTGCCTGTCGTTCCACAGCTCCATCGCCATCGGTGGCTGGAGAGAGCAGAGGCGGTGGAGAGAGGTTCTTGGTTTCTTGGCGCTCCGGCAAGGCGGAGAAGAGGGCAAGGCCTGCGCTGTCGGTTGAGACGGTTACCGTTCGGGCGCCAAGGCGGGGTATTTCAAGGTCTCTGACAGCCGCCGCCGTCGCTCACCTTGGGAACCAGTTGGGCTTGTGGGCCGTTTTCTCGGCCAAGCCCAACCGCGGTCATAGGCCCACACGAGTTCCTTCTCCCCTGACCCTGACGATTGATTCCAAAACGACGCGCGGCGGTGGCGGCGGCGCCGCCCCTTCCCTTCCTCCGCGAGCCCCTCATCGCCCTGCAGCGGCGCGCCCTGATCCAGCGTGCCGGGGCGGAGACGAAACGTCCGGCGGCATTGCTGCCTCTCAGGCGACCATGCCCTGCCCGGCTGCTCCGGCGACCGGCGTGCCGCACGTGACGCCGCCACGCCTGCCCGACACCAGCGACCCGACAGCACCATCAGATCGAGCGAGACTGCTAGGCGACCATGCCCTGCCCTCGCTTGTGGCTTGCCGCTAGCTTCTACAAGGTGCTGGTTCACCATCAGATCCACCTGGTGTAGTGCGTGGTAGACGACATGCTTGCGTGTGCACGGGTGGTGTTGATCTTACCGCCAGAATTGCTCACAATTTTCATCTCGTGTTGAATGTGGCGGCGCATAGCCTTTGCTCAAACGACTGAACTATCTGGACTCTCTTTCGTCCATGACGTATCTCTGTATCCATGGTTTATACTTCACTAGAAAAATAGCCGTGCGTTGCAACGGTATTGAAAACATAAATATATTGTATAAAAAGTGAAATTATTTAAATAAAACGGTGACATTGCATGATTTGATTGATTATGAAAGAGTTGTCGACATACTCTTGCTCTCTTTACCGCTTACCGTATTCTCGAGTGAGTTGTGATACTTGACGTCCTTACCTCGTACTGTCCCCTCAGGTATATTTTCTCTATCTAACACATTGTTTCAACAATGGAAATGATTAATGTTTAATCCTCGTCATTGCCAGGGCTTACAAAGCAAGCATAGTTGATACACAAGTAAAGTTAATCGCAAATAAAGCTCTATAATAATAAAAATAAGACTGAATGCATAAAAAGATACACCTACATCTATGTCTTAGTTGAGTTTGGTGGTGGGAACCGTCATTTCCCTCCTCCCCACCTCTCAGCTCGCTACAGTATCTGAGCTTATCCTCGCTCTTACCGGGCCGCTCCTCCTCCCTCTCCGCCGGGCTAGCCGGCCGGAGTTGGAGAGGAGCTGGCGCCGGAGTACATATCAGTAGTAGTAGAGTTAGGTTTTGGTCCCTAGTGGCGTATGACGTGCATGCCGGGAGAGAGGTGGTGGATCCCATCGGCTGGATCTGGCGCCGCGTCGTCTTCTTCCTCGACCTCATGGAGCTCCGGCGGTTGGAGCCGGAGGTGTGGCGGCGGAGGGCTAAATAAAGCCGTCCCCCGCGGATCTGGTGTCTGGCGATGCTGCGGTGGTCTCCTCCTCTCTGTTCATCATGGTGGTGAAGGAGAAGAGGGTTGTCCACCTGCTCGTCGCTGGCTACTGCATCCGCAGCAGGGAAGCTCATTGGCTTCTACTTGGAGGCTCTTCACGGCGCCGCTGTCGCCGTATCCTATGGCTGGAAGGCAGCCCCTCCACCGGAGGATTACCACGGCGCCGCTGTCGCCGTACTTCATGGCCGAAGGGCGGCCCCTCCTCGCTCGTGTGACGGCGACTGGCCGTCCTCAGGGCAACTCCAACCTCCGTCAAGCGTTCATGCCGCTCGGAGGATCTCTAGTTTCGCCGGAGTTAGCTCCCACCTCTACACCCCAAGTGGTTCCGTCCCCGGCGGCGTAGAGGTTGGCTCCGACGAGATTTGTTGCGGTGATCAAGGAGCTGGACCTGGTCGCGTTTTCGCGTTTTATTCTAGGGTCCTCAGTGCAATTTGTAAGAGCCAGGTTGTAATTTGCTTAATCTGTTTAGGCCTTTCTGTAAAATGTACTGCACCGCATAATGAATGAAGCCCTTGGTCCTTTGGGACCTTTCCCGTTCAAAAAAAAAAGTTTGGTGGTGAAGTTTGGGGCGCAAAAACGCTAGGTGTAGCTCATATCGTTGTATTCAGGATGCTACATACACGTTTATTAATCTAGCAAGTTTGATCGTTAGCACACCATGCATAATGCATAGGACATGCACCAGTTATTAATCAGCCAGTTGTTTTTTTTTTTTTTGCGAGTGAGGCCAGTGGGTAATTTTTGTTTTTTTTTTGCTGAGTGAGTCGAGTCTGCCTGAAGCATGCGTTCGTTTGCTGGTCGATCCGTTCCTTTTATTGTTGTGAACGACGGTATGTTGCCATGTTATTGCGGCTGGTTTTGGGTTTCAGTCACGCACGGCCACGGCCACTGGAGCAGGATCCAATACTGATTAATCGGTATTGTTAGAGTATCTTCAGTCGTGTTCCCACCGGATACACCGAAAAGCGAGGCGGGAGTGGCGGGACCGACGCGTCAGCGGCACATTGAAGTTTAACTTAACCGTCGCCTACCTCGCGATGAAAGTTATTAGCACGCAGCGATGGTGCAGTTCCCGCAGAGGCGCAGCGAAGCGTCTCGTCGCGTCTAGCTCTGTGTGCCGGCGTTAATGAGCGCCACCGCTCCCCCACCTCCCTCCGGCCTATTGTCCCTCTCACACACAAACCCTAGCACCTCTCTCCCCAACCCTAGCCCCCACCATCTCAAGAGTCGACGCCATGTCTGGTAGAGGCGGAGGCCGAGCTCGCGGCCGTGGTCGTGGTCATGGCCGCGGCAGAGCTGCACGCTCGCTGTCGCCTGCGACGCTATCGTCTTCATCGTCGGACATGCAGGAGGAGGAGGAGATGTGCTGCTCGAGTTCGTCGTCATCCTCAAGGGCGACCCACACGCCATCCAGAGGCTGCCGGACACCTTCATCGACTTCGTCGCCGACGACGGGCGCCCGAGTTCGCTGCATCTGCGGGAGGCTGCTGTCGGTGGATCGTCGACGTGATCTACGACGCGCGCGGCAAGATGTACCTCAACATCGGCTGGGAGAAGTTCGCGTGCTACCACCGCCTCGAAGCCGGCTTCGTGCTCATGTTCTCCTACCTTGGCGAGAGGGACATGAGCATCAAGGTGTTCGACGAGACGCGTTTCCGCCGGCACTACCACGGCGACATTGCTGAGGAGGACGACGACTGAAGTGTTGTTTCTTCGCAGTAAAAATATGCACGGAGATTTCTGGTTGTTCTTTCTCGAAAGAACCAACAGGGGTACCATCAACAGCTGGATTTTCCAGTTTGGGTGCCTGAGTGTGCCTGCGAGTGTTATTTCTTGGCAGCGAACACACGAATTCTTCGATGTCGGCCTAGTTAGGTTTAATTATTTTGCAATGTTTTATATTTGTGTCAACCATGATTCAAACTATGTATTAGTTTGTGAAAAACCATGTTCCAAATTATATCTTTGTGTAAACCACGTTCCCAATTATGTATTAGTTTGTGGAATGTTTCTACTCTTTATTAAAATAAAAATGCAAAAAAGAGTATTTTAATGTTTGGTAGAGGCGTTTGGGGAGGCGGCTGGGGAGCGACGTTTCCCAAACGTGACATGAACAAAACACGTCCCCCAAACGCTCGATTCAGCTCCGTTTAGGGACGATTTATGGAACACTGGTGGAGATGCTCTTAGCCGTTATGTGCCAAGGTGATTATGTGGCCTACAAAATTTGAACGGGCCCACTTTGGTTAGGCCTTCCCTGGCATGGGCTGCCATCAGGGAGCGACGGAGGAAGTGTTTTGTTATTGTTTCCTTCATATTTTTGTCCCACATCGTATCGATCCACCGCGTGGGGCTGGAGACAAACTCGATCCACGGCTGTGTGACTTACGATGTACCGGTCCTATTCCCGTTTAATAGTAAAGATAGTGCATCAAACAGCTGACCATTCGGATAGAGAAGTTGTTTGGCTGTGTTTGTTTAACTTGGCTCGCGGATACAAAAATAGCCGTCCGGGGTAGCACAACAAAATGTTCTCAATGGTGTTTAGGTTGGGCTGTAGATAAGAAAATGGCGGTCTAACCACGCTTCAGATCGACCTTGGTGGATTTGTGCCCCCCTTGGCTGAGATGGAAGGACATTTTGGCCTGGGATTTCGTCTTCACCATCGACAGCCACCGCCACCGGCTCCGCCATTCTTGATGATGTTCATGTAGACCGTGTAGTCTAACTTTCACTTTGGAGCGTTCGTCACCAAATGCCAACAATGGACCATCTGGTAGCTCCTTCCCCGCGTTGCCTTAAAGCATTTCAAGGCCCAGAGCACCTACACATACACAATTTGTTAAATGTTGGTGATATGGCAATGTATTTATATTGCACGATCAAGGCTGGTCATGCCCTTATCACATTGACATCGACAACGCCGAGGCTACTCACTTTGCGTGAAACGAAATGATCGATCTCAACACAAAACTTGTTTGTCTCTTGTTGGATGTATGCCCACCTCTTTTGGAGATATAGCTGGTTGCGGATACTATGAATTCAAAATGGAGCTAATTGCCGTGGTTCATGGAATTGTTGGGTGAACTTCCTCCAATACACTTGGACTTTCTGCTCGGCAATGCATATAGGATCTTAGTTATTGGAGAGCCAAGAATGGCAGAGCACAAGGTCATCTTTGTTGTTGTAGCCTGCATTCCTTTGGCTCGTGCCCTTATTCTTTCTGTCGCTGGTGTTCTCGGCCCCGACCTCGGTCTCACCCTCATCGAAGCCCTCACCCTCGCTGTCATCAAGAACGTGAGTGCCTTGGTCCATTGGTTGTCCAAATCGGGAGAACAATAGCACCCCATAGATGCCGTACCCTTGGCTCTGGGTGTCCCAAGGCCGTCTACCGGGATGAACACGCTGCCATGGATCATCACCTCATCTAGATCTTGTCGAGGTATAGTATTTGGCCCGAGTGAAAACCTTCGGCTCCGAGCAATGACCACAATGACGCCCACGGGTGCCGTCTCCTCCGTAGAGGTATGGTCATGGGCTTGAACGCGCTCTACCTTCCTCATGCTGGGGAAAACCTAGGTCTGGTTTACCGTACATGGCAGCAACAACGCCATGGCATTTCTCCCTTCATGGAGGTGCTACCTTGGATGTGAGGGAGCTCCTTTGACATCCTGGCATAGGGTTCCATAGGATTGATAGGATACACATACCAACAAGTTAGAACTTCTTTTCCAGAAGCTCCTCTCCAAGGAACTCTGAGGTCAAACATGCTTAGCATGGAGAGATTTCATGTTGGGTGACTGATGATATCAAATTAAATTTGTGCCAACTCATTGGGACGAGTGATGTAGCAAGAGTTTTTCCCACAAGGGTGACTCGGGGTTTATATTGAACTCTCGGGAACCACTCATTGTTCTTCTTCTCGTCCTCTTCAACCAACCTGAAAAGCAAAAGCAAATGCATTCTGCCCCAACTTCATCATGTGGTAGTTAAGCTCAAGGTTTCCTGTAAGAAAATAAACTTAACAATAAAAGCTATAAATAAATAAACTAGGAAAGTAAAATCAACTAAAGGCTTTTTTTTTTGGTTTTGGTATGATTTGTTTTTGTATTTTTGTATTTAATTGTGATTAAAAACAAGTAAAAGGTGTTTTTATTATTAAAAACAGACCGGGGTTCGTAGTTTCACTTGACTACCCTCTCATAAATTACGGTCTACATAGGTTCCGTTGTCATTTCCTCTCCAATCTTCGTAGGTTTCGGCTCTGTTTCGTGGTTTATGTGTTTTTGCCTCCTCCTCCTCCTCCTCCTCCTCCTCCTCCTCCTCCTCAGAGAACGCCTCGGGGAGGAGGGGGGGGGGGAGGGGGATTTACGCAGTTTTAGGTCAAGATGGAGATCCTGAGATGAAGATGGATGGCTACAGACGCTCGAGGCCCAAGTTGGACCAGTTGGCATGGTCCCACATGCTGACAGCACCACCTTGGCCTTCGTGGCTCCCCTCTCCTCCAAAATCCCAGTGTCTTCTCCTTTGATAAATATGCTCCAGAAAAAATCCTAGTCGAATATGACCCCATATCGAACCTTGAAACTTAAAAATATGCAAAATAGGTGTTTCATGTCCTGTAGAGTTATAAACCAAATAAAGCGGATCTTCGAAATCCCCCAAAATTAATGCAAAAACATGTTTATAACAACTAATAACATGCAAATGAGTTGGAATATGTGACAATAAACTTCAAAGTTCATGTATGCATTTTACATGCATTAGTGACCGACTGGCAAGTCCTTCTTGGGTGTGCATGAGTAAGGACAAAGTACGTAGGAAAAGCTAGTGTTTGTTTGTGGGGCCAGTCTAGAGATCCTAAAGAGCTGTCAGGGTAATATGACTAGCCTGGGGGTGTCCCAGGTGTTGCATTTGGTATCAGAGACGAACTTCACGGCCATACGAGTGTTTGTAGGTCAGGGGCACAGACATGTGGCCTGTCGTGCACATGTGACAACACCGGACACATGGATATGTGAGGGGAAGTTCCTAGCTTGGGTTTGATCGACAAGGATGTCGATCTTATAAGGGCGATGAGTGTGACATCCTAGCCCAGAGCTCAATCAGATCGATAGGATACTGATGCATGTAAAATGCATACATGAACTTTGTAGTTCGTTGACACATATTTGCAAAATATATGATGTTATATCCATGTTATATATTGACTTTTAGAGATTTACCAATGATCCTTTTTATTTTGGTTATAATCCTGCAGAATAGGAAAACCTTATTTTATGTATTTTTAGCTTTCAGGGATCTAAAGAAAGTCGAACGGAGCTAGAATTCCGGGGATGTTAATATTTTATCAAGAGAAGCGCCTGGAGCCCTTGGACCTCATGAGAAGGGACATGAGGGCCAAAAGAGCCACAATGGCCCGCGGGCGCGCCACCCATATTTTTTCCCTCCACGGCCGTCCGCTTCAATTGATTCTATCGCCCAAGGACTCGGTTTGACCTAAAAAAATCTATATATAAAGGACCCCCGAGGCTTCCTCGAAGAGAGAGCCATAGAAACACCAAAACAGAGCCCGAACCAGCGAAAAAACCCTGGGATGTTACAACACTCTTAGTTAAAAAAGTCAAGTTGTTGGATCTATTTGTTAAGTGAGGGATGTATTAACAATGCATGGCTATTATGCACTTTAGACCTTATGGGTTTCCATATTTCTATATAAGGTGTTAAGATAGCTTTTGGATTGGTTTATCATTTGGATAAGAAAGAATAGATTTGATCAATATTTGGAAGATCCAGATTTGATTAGAAGACTCGATGATTTCCTATGCACAATACAATTAATCAGCACATGTGAAAAATAGGTAGATGACATAAGATAAGTTAAGAATAGGTTTTATCTTTATTATTTTAATGGTTTGTTTGTGGTTGGTTCACTTTATTTACGAGTGTTACTTGTACCCACCTAAAATAGAATTTTAACAAAGATTATTTTAAAGATTTAACACTCAACTTGATGAACTAGTTCTAAAGGATCTACTTGGTTGTAATTTCAATCACTTTGAAAACCTCTACAAGAAAAGTTAAAATTTTCCTGAAATTTATATACATGAATGCAATGCACACTTCTATTTTCTACCCAATTCGAGTCTCTCAAACTACATGATGTTACACCATTTCAAGTTCTAAGCCATGGATGGAACAAAGTAAATGAAAATGTTTTCACGGGATTACCTTACACCACGCGACGGACTAGACAATGAAAAGGCCTATGTAGCGAGATGCCGAGCTGCTACGAGGCCAACTGAGCCAACACAGGTTTTCTACAGAAACCCTAGCGATGAAGAAGCATAGCGGAGGCCCGCCTTAGATCGTCGCAAATCTACGGCGGTGGCCCGTGGGTTAGATCGGAGGCGACGTGGTCACTGAGAAGCTCATTGGCGTGGCACGCGTATGCCATCACCATCACGGTGATCCACGTGACTTTCGCCCAAATGGCACAAGACCTAACCCCTTCCATGAGCTATTGTTATTGTATATGAAGTAATTTTGGATACCACCGGGAGTGACTGATATTTATTTGGAAGAAAATTACATTCTCTTGTTGAAGCATTGTTTATAGAAACTAATCTTTCTGCCATTGGGAGGAATTTAATATGACCATGAAACATTTATTCGGTCCTTTGAAACAGATTGTTTATGCGGTGGAAACTAAAACCTAGACCAAAACAATCTGCAGTTAACTTGGAATCAATCTTATCAACCCAGAAGCACAATATATCTATACATATTCTCTTTTGAAATCAATGTTGATAGTTTTATTTTCTCACCGGAAGCAATATAATGTACACAGAAATAACTTGCTGGTCTTTTGAAGCATGTTTTTCTCTTTTGGAAACAAAATACTAGAAACAAAACTATCTGGATGTCTCAGAAGCAATCTTAATTTTCAGAGAAGCAAACTATTCTTTGTAATATCATGCAAAATTAAGTTGCAAAGAAAATAAGTGGACTACAGTTGCAAAATGCATGGCGCTAGCTGTTACTCCAGTTCTGACGTGAGTAAGGGAGTGCTTATTCTAAAATTAATCGCCACATTAGTACAACCGCTGCATGCAAAAAAAATGGAGCTCGAACAATCGCATGCTCCAGATGAACGCTGTCGTGTGATGCATGAATAGTCCGATGGAAAGGTAGCGATATCTAGCGGTGCCCAAAGTATCCAGCAAGATACGCATCTCGGCCATAAACAGCTGCAGGCCGCTCTGGGCTATCTCTACGCTCCATCCAGTCGACGTCCGGGTGTCGCAGCGCACGGGCGGCTGAATTGGCAGAACAAAGTAAGGCAGTTAGGCAGCAGATCAGTAGCCTCAGTCTAAGAGCTTTGCAAATAAAAAAACAATATCAACAGAACAAATCCCCGGGACAATATATAATGTGCAGAAAGTACTTTCGCCAATAAACAAAAGTGCAGAAACTAAGCTTTCATGTAGCAGATCAGTAGCCTCAGTCTAAGAGCTTTGCAAATAAAAAAACAATATCAACAGAACAAATCCCCGGGACAATATATAATGTGCAGAAAGTACTTTCGCCAATAAACAAAAGTGCAGAAACTAAGCTTTCATGTACTACTGTAGTACTGTATGATACAACCTGAATTTTGCTCTAATATTCAAACAGAAAATTAGTATCGTCTCTACAAAGGCCACATGAGATGACTAAACTGTTGTATGTCCAGTAATTCCAACTAGAGGTCAACACTATTGAATGAACAAACTGAACTAATTGAATCAAGGACATAGTGCAGATATGAATATGTGACTTATGAAATGTTTTTCTAACAACCTTTCCAAGCATCTGGACACAGACTGGCAAATCCACAATCTAGATTCCAAACATTATATCAATGCACCAAATAGTATCTATACGACTATACCACCAATCTGCATAGCAAATTCAAGAGTACCAATATTTATTTATTTTTGCCAAATAAGATCACAGGAAGCTGTACAACAACCTAAATCTCACAATTCTGATGAAATAGATTAGTCTAACAGTAGAAAGAATACAACTCATCAGCAAAATCTGATAAGAATATTATGTGCATAAACTAGGTTCTACGTAGTACTGTAGGATAGAACCTGAATTTTTTTTTGACGCAAAATACAGCGGGAAAGACCCCCACTGCGTCATTTTCATATATAGTGCCCAAAACAATGGCATGGTTATTTACAATGGTAGGGCAAAGGTAAAAGAAAGAAGAAAATAAAGGGAAAACAATCTAAATTGAACTGAATTTTGTTCAGGTAATAGAACCTGAATTTTGTTCGCAGGTTATTCAAGGCAAGTAAGAATAGGCTAAAATTGAACAGATATGACCAACTAATCCACAAGGCACACACGTAAATACGTAACTATTTTTACTTAGAATAGTTTCAGGCATCCAAAGTTTTAACAGAAGCCAATTAACAACAGTTTCAGGCCACTGCTACTTCAGTAAACTGATTGTTTTCTCAAGCACAAGTTTCATGCCAAAATATCATGACAACCAACATCTGCTCATTGTGCAGAACAGATTCAATCAAGACTACCAACATGTATTTCTTGCCAAAATGATACTAGTAGGGAGAGAGTGAGAGAGAGAGAGGCTCAGACCATCCTCTAGCATCTGTAGACAGACTTATAATCCACAAGGCACACGCAAATACCTATTGTTTCCATCCAACTATATTTACTTATCTACAAGACTGAATAGTTTCAGGCATGTTGTAATAGATGCAGATTAATCAGCAACAGTTTGAGAAAAAGTTTCAGGCTACAGCTATTTCAGTAAACTGATTGTCAGTACACCAGTTTCAGTCAACTGTTTTTTCAAGCACAAGCAGATTAACATCCTATTGCAAATATCAAGACAAGCATCTGCTCATTATGGAGAAGATATTCAATCAAGAGTAGTACCAACATGTGTTTTTTTGCCAAAAGGAGACCAGCATGGACTATATATGGAGTTGGGGACATAGAGAGTGGCTCTAAATCTAAATCAAACAGTTCTTATCAAATAAATTACTGAAACAATACCAAAAATACATCTCATGAACAGAATCTAAAACAATAAGATGTGCACTGTAGGATAGACCTGGATTTTGCTCACAGGTTATTCAAGGCAAGTAAGAATAAGCTAAAATTAAACTGATTGTTTTCTCAAGCCTTCGAGAAAAACTTCCTTCTCTAAATCTAAGTCAACTGGTTTGGCTTTTCTTTAGATTAATAATTTCTACGAGGTTTACTTAAAAAAATATGTTCACTAGCGGCAAATAGTACCAAATGGAGGAACTCAATCAATGCACGTGGTTTATAAGTAACCAGGTAGCCTCATACCACCTTTTAGTATCTGTACAGACAGACTTATAATCCACAAGGCACACGTATATACCTATTGTTTCCATTCAACTATATTTACTTATGTACAGGATTGAATAGTTTCAGGCATGTCCCAAGTTGTAACAGAAGCAGATTAATTAGCAACAGTTTTCAGGCCACGGCTATTTCAGTAAACTGATTGTCAGACTGCAACAGTTTCAGTCAACTGTTTTTTCAAGCACAAGCAGATTAACATCCAATTCCAAAATATCAAGACAAGCATCTGCTCATTGTGGAGAACAGATTCAATCAAGACCACCAATATGTATTTCTTGCCAAAAGGAGATCAGTAGGGACACTTGGGAGCTGGGACATAGAGAGAGCTCTCACCTGGTGCCCTGTCCTCGAAGACGACGATCTCCATGGTAACTTCATGACGGTGACGGGGAAGGTTTTCCACGAGTCGAGTCAGCCTCCCGAAGCGGCCCGCTCTGACGTACAGGTTGAGCTTGAGGGAGCGGTCGATGCAGCCAAGGCGGCGGGCCAGCTCGTTCCTCAGGGCGTACACGGACCTCCCCCTGTAACGGAACTGTGACCAGCCCTCCTCGGGGTAGTTCCCTTCGTTGTCCCCCCGCACGAACCGAACCCGCCGGAACGGGTCCACCGGACGCCGGAGAAAGACCACGGAGAAGTCTCCGGGGAGATGCACCTGAAGGCGAGCCCCAAAGGACCATGGTTATGTTGAGGAGATGAAAGAAGCAGGGTGGTAACCAGAATTTCGCGATCGATCGAAGACACAAACGCAATCAAGAATTGGAAATCCGGAGGTGGAATCGCAAATTCGGCAAGAACAGAACCAAGAAACAGTTGCAAGAACGGAGAAGCGAAGTCACCTTGACCGGGCGATCTGAAATGGCAGGCATGCCCATTCTTGCGGGGATGGGCTCGACGATCCAGTGCATCATGTTGCTGATGTTGTCGTAGTCGTCGACGGTGACGCCGTTGTTCAAGAGGAGGTACTTGCCGTTGGCGCGGAGGTAGCGGCCGCCGATGTTGCGGAGCACGACGGCGTTCCCGGTCCCAGGGCCGGCCCCGATGACCTGCCACATGATGGCCTGTACCTCCGGCTCGTCGTAGTTGCGCTGCACGACGCGGAAGCCGCGGTGGGCGCGCCGCGCCCGCGTGGCCGTGGCGGCGAGGTAGCTGCCGTAGGCGGCGCTGTGGAGGAGCAGGTACATGCCGTTGTCGTTGCGGTAGACGTGCACCGCCCACGCCGTGTTCAGCGACGCGCCGCGCTCCTGGAGGGAGACGCCCACTCCGTCGTCGTCGGCGTGGAGGTAGTCGCCGGTCCCGCGGCTCCGCAGCCACACGTGGTGCCTGTCGTTCCACAGCTCCATCGCCATCGGTCGCTGGAGGCGGTGGAGAGAGGTGGAGGGAGATGTGTTCTTGGTTTCTTGGCGCTCCGGCGAGGCGGAGAGGAGGGCAAGGCTGGTGCTGTCGGTTGGGACGGTTACCTTCGGGCGCCAAGGCGGGGTATTTCAAGGTACGCCATCGCCGTCGCTCACCTTGGGATCTAGTTGGGCTTGTGGGCCGTTTGCTCGGCCAAGCCCAACCGCGGCCGCTATTCCACAGCCAGAGGCCCACAGGGAGTTCCTTCTCCCCCGCCCCGACAGACGCGCGGCGGTGGCGGCGGCACGACCGGGGCCGACAGCGCCGCTCCTCCGCGAGCCTCTCCCGCCCTGCACCGGTGCGCGTGCGCTCTGCTCCAGCGTTCCGGGGCGGAGACGAAACCTCCGGCGGCATTGCTGCCTCTGCCGCCCCGCCGCGCCGGCGTGCCGCACGTACGCCGCCACGCCCGCCCGACACCAGCGAGCCGACAGCACCATCAGATCGAGCGAGACTGCTATACTGCTCCTCGGTTGTAGCTTGCCGCTTGCTTCTACTGTACAAAGTGTTGGCTCACCATCAGATCCATGTGGTGTGGTGTTGTGCTGCAGTGCTTGCTGGAATTCTGCGTGTGGGCCTTGGTGCATCCTAAATCGTCCAATCGAGCACGACGATCTTGTCATGCTCTGCCTGGTCTACCTCTCCGTCACCGGCGCTGAGATCGACACCGATGTAGATGCCGATGTCACCGACACAGGTGTACTAGCAGACGCTGTCATCGACGCGTCTGCTTGTGCAGGCTCTGCCTCCTCGGTTGCCACCACTTTAGCTTCGATGTTGTCGAGGATCATGCCTTTGTAGAAGTTGTGCGCCGCCAGCATTCGGGGAGACATTCCTGCACGCGCCGCCTTCATCTTCTGCTCCACCACCCGCCGCCACTCTGCTCCGCCGTCAACAACTTGTGCTGCCGGCAGTCTTCCTCCCACCTTTCGTCGGTCCGGCCCACCTTTCGTCGGTCCGGCCTTCTGGCTTCGTCCTCGCCACCGAAGCCTTCCGTGGCTTCACTAAGGGCACCTTGGGCCCTTTCATTGCTGCCTCTTTGCCCGGTGGCTTGGTGGTCGCTTTCTTGGCCGCTTTTTTGGGGCCTGTCGACGGCGCCATGGATGGGAGAGGGTAGCGGAGGTGGGAGGGACAAATGAATCGGCAGGAGGGGACATCCTTGGGAAGAAATGTGTGGCTGGAGGGCGGGTTGTGGCGGGAGATTGGTTAAATTTTTATGTGTCAATGACGCATCGGGCCCGCCACTCCCCGCCTCGCTTCTCGCTGTGTCTGGCGTGCCCGGAGCATCCCTTGTGAACCGGGGACGGGCTCGGGACGCCGGACACCGTATGGGCCACGCCGGACGGAAGGAAGCTTTGGAGCGCGCGATTGGGGACAAAAAATATGTTTGGCGAGCGCTTTGGGGGACGTGGCTACAGATGCTCTAACCTTGCTCCTTTTTTTCTCAACGAGTAAAATGCATCGGTGGTACCGGAACTTGAAGAGGGAAATCGATCCGGCCACTGACCTATGCAATAGACGATGTACGGTAAGTAAATACGGCATAACAATCATTTAGGTCACTGATGTCACTGTATAGAGACTACTGTATAGAGACGTATTTGCTGACGTGGGAAGTGGTGGAGCCCATATGTCAGCCTCCTAACTGTGTACATGGAGCAGAATAATTAAAAAAACTTACATAAAGTGAGAAAATAAATTAGAAGGGGCTAAATTGCAAAGTTGACGAAGGATAAGGCTCTCACCCCCTTCACCGTGCGTGTCGCCATGGCTGGCCGCCGCTCCCGCTGCCTCCCGTCGAGCCCGATCTCGTCGTCGCTCTTGTGGGTGCGCGCAGATGGCCGGAGCTTGGCTCGCCGTCGTTCTTGCGGGTGTGCGCAGGTGGCCGGTGCTCTTGCGGGTGCGCGCACGTGTCCGGATCGTGGCTCGGATGCGCCATCCATGCCTAAGTTGCAAGGCCTCAACACCGAGCCAGCCAACCTCCAGGACCCATCCGGCCAAGGCAGGTCCCACCCCACCTCCACCGTGTGACTCCGCATTGGCATCCTCTCCACCAGCCACATGGTTCCACTCCACCTGCCCGTGCTCATCCCGTCGTCGGCATGCAACACCTAGTTGAGTAGCTCGATCTAGGGACGCGGCGATGACGCGGAGGGACACCTCCTTGGCGAATGGATATCTCCATCCTCGGCTAGAGTCACGACCATGGTGGTCAACACATCCTCGCGTGGCCTCCAGCGTCGATCTGCAGCGGGCAGGCCGACGCGATTGGAGCTGCTAGCAGAAGGGGGAGGAAACTCCAGAGGAGAGGAAGGCCGAAGCAGGGGAGGATGGGGCAGCGCCGGAGGCTGGCGGTGGAGTCAGGTGGGGCTGGCCGGCTAGGTGACCCTGACAAGTGGGGCCCATCTAGCAGTTTGGGGGTGGGGGTGTTTTTGCTAGAAAAAAATGTGCATGAGATTGGTCAAGGTGCTTTTCTGCAAAAATAAATAAATAAATAGTTGGACCGGTTAATATCGCCATGTCAGCGAATACATAGTTGTATCGTAGCTCAGTGACTTAAATGAACATTGTGCCATATTTAGTAAGGTCAGTGACCGTATTGATTTGGCGCTTCAATTTTCGGTACGTTCGTTGCATTTTACTCTTTCTCAACTGGGCTAGCGCCCTTCCATTTAGGTATAAGTGGGGCGGGATGATACGGGACATGAGTTTGCACTAGTTTTTCTTTAATCTTGCTTAAATCCCTGTTTTGGCTGTAACTTTTTTCCAAACTGGGCTATCCCCCTGTTTTTTGCTTAAATCCACGTCCGTAGGCGCCGCCTTGCAACCCTACTTCCATTGCCTGTGTAAAGAAAATAACAAGTTCTTATAAGCAGTGAAAAAAACGAAAGAAAGGAACAAGGAAAAGCTAAGTTTGAACGAGGTACTAGAATGAAAGCCGGTGCTAATTTTCGTCTTGGAACATCCCTACAGGGCCAAAACCTGCTAATATTTACCCCACCCCCCAAACTACAAGTTCTTAAGGGGGAAGCTAGCAAATAAAAATAATTCAGGTGCTAGGTGACGTTGCATCCGACGTGCAATGCAAGGGGCTTAACTAGAGATGCTACCTA
>NC_061510.1:402777177-402826671 GCF_022539505.1 Lolium rigidum
CCCCTCTCTGTATCCCCTTCGGTGTTTTGGAAATCTCCGTGGAAAATAAGACCGTGGGCTTTTGTTTCGTCCAATTCCGAGAATATTTCCTGTGTAAGATTTCTGAAACCAAAAACAGCAAAAAACAGGAACTGGTGCTCCGGCATCTTGTTAATAGGTTAGTGCCGGAAAATGCATCAAAATGATATAAAGTGTATGTAAAACATGTGAGTATTGTCATAAAACTATCATGGAACATAAGAAATTATAGATACGTTTGAGACGTATCAAGCATCCCCAAACTTAGTTCCTACTCGCCCTCGAGTAGGTAAACGATAACAAGGATAATTTACGAAGTGACATGCTTGCTATCATAATCTTGATCAATACTATTGTAAAGCATATGAGATGAATGAAGTGATTCAAAGCAATGGTAAAGATAATGACTAAACAAGCGATCATATAGCAAAGACTTTTCATGAATAGTACTTTCAAGACAAGCATCAATAAGTCTTGCATAGGAGTTAACTCATAAAGCAATAAATTCTTAGTAGAAGGTTTTGAAGCAACACAAAGGAAGATATAAGTTTCAGCAGTTGCTTTCAACTTCAACATGTTTATCTCATGGATAATTGTCAACACAAAGTAATATGATGAATGCAAATAAGCAAGTATGTAAGAATCAATGCACACAGTTGACACAAGTGTTTGCTTCTAGGATAGAAAGAAGTAGGTAAACTGACTCAACATAAAGTAAAAGAAAGGGCCCTTCGCAGAGGGAAGCAGAGATTACTCTTGTGCTAGAGCTTTTTATTTTGAAATCATAGAATCAATTTTGTCAACGGTAGTAATAATTCATATGGGTTATGCATAAGACATCTTATCTCTTTGGGGCTGGCCGGATGGGCCTCTTGGTCCTGCTGCAGCTGGCCCATGAGGGCCCCGCAACATTCCCTCAGCCCATGTTTCCCCTCCTGGGGTGGTGGGCCCACCGGTGGCCCTCTAGAACCTTCTAGAAACACCAGTCAAAATACCGAAACTTTTCCCGAACCCTGGAAGATGACTTCCATTATATGAATCTTATTCTCCGGACCATTCCGGACCACCACGTGATGTCCTGGATCCCACCCAAGACTCTGAAAAACATTCGGTCTCTATCCCATATTCCGAAGCTACTATACAGCATCGAACCTTAAGCGCGTCACCCTACGGTTCGTGAACTATGCGGACATGATCGAGACTCCTCTCCGACCAATAACCAATAGCGGGACCTGGAGATCCATAATGGCTCCCACACATTCAGTGATAACTCAGTTGTCCGAGGTTCGATCATCGGTATCTCCATACCTAGTTCAACCTCGTTACCGACAAGTACTCTTTACTCGTACCGTGGTATGTCATCTCTTGTGACCTAGTCACATGCTTGCAAGCTAATTAGACGACATTCCACCGAGAGGGCCCAGAGTATACCTATCCATCATCGGGATGGACAAATTCCACTCTTGATCCATATGCCTCAACTCATACTTTCCGAATACTTAATCCCATTTTTATAATCACCCAATTACGCAATGGCGTTTGATGTAATCAAAGCATCCTTCCGGTGTAAGTGATTTACATGATCTCATGGTCGAAGGACTAGGTAACTATGTATCGAAAGCTTATAGCAAGATGAACTTAATGACTTGATCTTATGTTACGCTTATTTGAGTGTGTGTCCATTATATCATTCACCCAATGACATAACCTTGTTATTAACAACATCCAATGTTCATGATCACGAAACCATGATCATCTATTAATTAACAAGCTAGTTATACAAGAGGCTTACTAGGGACTCCTTGTTGTTTACATAACACACATGTATCAATGTTTCAGTTAATACAATTATAGAATGGGATGCAAACATTTATCATAAACACAAAGATATAATAATAACCATTTTATCATTACCACCTGGGCATATCTCCAACAGGAGCGCTGGCGGTACATGATACGCGTGCAGCACGCGTCCGTTGGGAACCCCAAGAGGAAGGTGTGATGCGTACGGTGGCAAGTTTTCCCTCAGAAAGAAACCAAGGTTTATCGAACCAGGAGGAGCCAAGAAGCACGTTGAAGGTTGATGGCGGCGGGATGTAGTGCGGCGCAACACCGGGGATTCCGGCGCCAACGTGGAACCTGCACAACACAACCAAAGTACTTTGCCCCAACGAAACAGTGAGGTTGTCAATCTCACCGGCTTGCTGTAACAAAGGATTAGATGTATAGTGTGGATGATGATTGTTTGCAAAGAACAGATAAAACAAGTATTGCGATAGATTGTATTCAATGTAAAAGAATGGACCGGGGTCCATAGTTCACTAGAGGTGTCTCTCCCATAAGATAAATAGCATGTTGGGTGAACAAATTACGGTCGGGCAATTGACAAATAAAGAGAGCATGACAATGCACATACATGATATGATGAATATTGTGAGATTTAATTGGGCATTACGACAAAGTACATAGACCGCTATCCGGCATGCATCTATGCCTAAGAAGTCCACCTTCGAGGTTATCATCCGAACCCCTTCCGGTATTAAGTTGCAAAACAACGAGACAATTGCATTAAGTATGGTGCGTAATGTAATCAATAACTACATCCTCGGACATAGCATCAATGTTTTATCCCTAGTGGCAACATCACATCCACAACCTTAGAACTTTCACGTCACTTGTCCCGGATTTAATGGAGGCATGAACCCACTTTCGAGCATAAATACTCCCTCTTGGAGTTAAGAGCAAAAACTTGGCCAGAGCCTCTACTAATCACGGAGAGCATGCAAGATCATAAACAACACATAGGTAATAGATTGATAATCAACATAACATAGTATTCTCTATCCATCGGATCCCGACAAACACAACATATAGAATTACAGATAGATGATCTTGATCATGTTAGGCAGCTCACAAGATCCGACAATGAAGCACATGAGGAGAAGACAACCATCTAGCTACTGCTATGGACCCATAGTCCAGGGGTGAACTACTCACTCATCACTCCGGAGGCGACCATGGCGGTGAAGAGTCCTCCGGGAGATGATTCCCTCTCCCGGCAGGGTTCCGGAGGTGATCTCCAGAATCCCCCGAGATGGGATTGGCGGCGGCGGCGTCTCTGGAAGGTTTTCCGTATCGTGGCTCTCGGTGCTGGGGGTTTCGCGACGAAGGCTTTAAGTAGGCGGAAGGGCAACGCGGGGGCCACACGAGGGCCCCACACGCCGAGGCCGCGCGGCCAAGGGCCGGGCTGCGCCGCCCTGTTGTGTCGGCGCCTCGTGGCCCCACTTCCTTTCCCCTCGGTCTTCGGGAAGCTTCGTGCAAAAATAGGACCCCGGGCGTTGATTTCATCCAATTCCGAGAATATTTCTTTACTAGGATTTACGAAACCAAAAACAGCAGAAAACGACAAGCGGCTCTTCGGCATCTTGTTAATAGGTTAGTGCCAGAAAATGCATAAATACGACATATAATGTGTATAAAACATGTATATATCGTCAATAATGTGGCATGGAACATAAGAAATTATCGATACGTCGGAGACGTATTAGCATCCCCAAGCTTAGTTCCTGCTCGTCCCGAGCTGAGTAAACGATAACAAAGATAATTTCTGGAGTGACATGCCATCATAATCTTGATCATACTATTGTAAACATATGTAATGAATGCAGCGATCAAAACAATGGTAATGACATGAGTAAACAACTGAATCATAAAGCAAGGACTTTTCATGAATAGCACTTCAAGACAAGCATCAATAAGTCTTGCATAAGAGTTAACTCATAAAGCAATAAATCAAAGTAAAGGTATTGAAGCAACACAAAGGAAGATTAAGTTTCAGCGGTTGATTTCAACTTATAACATGTATATCTCATGGATAATTGTCAACATAGAGTAATATAACAAGTGCAATATGCAAGTATGTAGGAATCAATGCACAGTTCACACAAGTGTTTGCTTCTTGAGGTGGAGAGAGATAGGTGAACTCGACTCAACATAAAAGTAAAAGAATGGTCCTTCGCAGAGGAAAGCATCGATTGCTATATTTGTGCTAGAGCTTTTATTTTGAAAACATGAAACAATTTTGTCAACGGTAGTAATAAAGCATATGTATCATGTAAATTATATCTTACAAGTTGCAAGCCTCATGCATAGTATACTAATAGTGCCCGCACCTTGTCCTAATTAGCTTGGACTACCGGGATCATCGCAATACACATGTTTTAACCAAGTGTCACAAAGGGGTACCTCCATGCCGCCTGTACAAAGGTCTAAGGAGAAAGCTCGCATTTTGGATTTCTCGCTTTTGATTATTCTCAACTTAGACATCCATACCGGGACAACATGGACAATAGATAATGGACTCCTCTTTAATGCATAAGCATGTAGCAACAATTAGTGTTCTCATATGAGATTGAGGATATATGTCCAAAACTGAAACTTCCACCATGATTCATGGCTTTAGTTAGCGGCCCAATGTTCTTCTCTAACAATATGCATGCTCTAACCATTAAAGTGGTAGATCTCCCTTACTTCGGACAAGACGGACATGCATAGCAACTCACATGATATTCAACAAAGAGTAGTTGATGGCGTCCCCGGAAAACATGGTTATCGCACAACAAGCAACTTAATAAGAGATAAAGTGCATAAGTACATATTCAATACCACAATAGTTTTTAAGCTATTTGTCCCATGAGCTATATATTGTAAAGGTAAAGAATGGAAACTTTAAAGGTAGCACTCAAGCAATTTACTTTGGAATGGCGGAGAAATACCATGTAGTAGGTAGGTATGGTGGACACAAATGGCATAGTGGTTGGCTCAAGAATTTTGGATGCATGAGAAGTATTCCCTCTCGATACAAGGTTTAGGCTAGCAAGGTTATTCGAAACAAACACAAGGATGAACCGGTGCATCAAAACTCACATAAAAGACATATTGTAAACATTATAAGACTCTACACCGTCTTCCTTGTTGTTCAAAACTCAATACTAGAAATTATCTAGACTTTAGAGAGACCAAATATGCAAACCAAATTTAGCAAGCTCTAGGTGTTTCTTCATTAATGGGTGCAAAGTATATGATGCAAGAGCTTAAACATGAGCACAACAATTGCCAAGTATCAAATTAATCAAGACATTTTAGAATTACTACATGTAGCATTTCCCAATTCCAACCATATAACAATTTAACGAAGAAGATTCAACCTTCGCCATGAATATTATGAGTAAAGCCTAAGAACATACTTGTCCATATGCAACAGCGGAGCATGTCTCTCTCCCACACAATGAATGCTAGGATCCATTTTATTCAAAAACAAAAAAACAAAAACAAACCGACGCTCCAAGTAAAGCACATAAGATGTGATGGAATAAAAATATAGTTTCAAGAGAGGAACCTGATAATGTTGTCGATGAAGTAGGGGATGCCTTGGGCATCCCCAAGTTTAGACGCTTGAGTCTTCTAAAAATATGCAGGGGTGAACCACCGGGACATCCCCAAGCTTAGAGCTTTCACTCTCCTTGATCATATTGTATCATCCTCCTCTCTTGATCCTTGAAAACTTCCTCCACACCAAACTCGAAACAACTCATTAGAGGGTTAGTGTACAATAAAAATTAACATGTTCAGGAGGTGACACAATCATTCTTAACACTTCTGGACATTGCATAAAGCTACTGGACATTAATGGAACAAAGAAATTCATCCATCATAGCAAAAGAGGCAATGCGAAATAAAAGGCAGAATCTGTCAAAACAGAACAGTCCGTAAAGATGGATTTTATTGAGGCACCAGACTTGCTCAAATAAAAATGCCCAAATTGAATGAAAGTTGCGTACATATCTGAGGATCACGCACGTAAATTGGCATATTTTTCTGTGCTACCTACAGAGAGGCAGGTCGAAATTCGTGACAGCAAAGAAATCTGTTACTGCGCAGCAATCCAAATCTAGTATGAACCTTACTATCAAAGACTTTACTTGGCACAACAATGCACAAAACTAAGATAAGGAGAGGTTGCTACAGTTGTAAACAACTTCCAAGACTCAAATATAAAACAAAAAGTACTGTAGTAAAAACATGGGTTGTCTCCCATAAGCGCTTTTCTTTAACGCCTTTCAGCTAGGCGCAGAAAGTGTATGTCAAGTATTATCAAGAGATGGAGCATTGATATCATAAGCTCCCCCATCTGTAGTGGTACTAAGGGCTTTGTCAATTTTAGGCCTATAATAATATTTTTTTGGTTTAGGCACTTTAGAGACATGCATAAACTTTTTTCTCCTTACCCACATAAGCTTTTTCTCTAAACTTTATAGATGAAAAGGTTGAACCCAAGGTTCCCATAGCCTTTTCAAGTTCGCCAATCCTATTGTTTTGATTATCATGGACAACACAAGTTCCTATGACACTAATTCTTTCATCAATTCCTCCTAAGGATTTATCAAGTTCATCAGTTTTATCAAGTAACGTTTCCAATTTAGTTTCAACACTTGGAAAATTTTTCTCTATGGTTTCCAATTTTTTCATAACATCCTCAAGAGAGGTTTCAATTTTAGTTTCATTAACAGGTGGTATTCCAAATAGACTCTCAATGATGCAACTAGCTTCTAAAGTAGGAGTACCTAGGAAATTACCCCCCGAAAGAGTATCAAGAACATACCTATTCCAACTAGATATACCAACATAAAAGTTCCTAAGTAGGATAATAGTGGAGTGTTTCTTAGTGCACCTTTGATGAGCATCACTAATTCTATACCAAGCATCTTTAAAACTTTCTCCACCTTGTTGCTTAAACGAACGAACTTCAACTTCAGGATTACTCATTTTAGCAGTAGTAAATAAAGCAAACTAGATAAAATAAATGCAAGTAACTAATTTTTTTGTGTTTTGATATAATGTAGCAAACAAAATAGTAAATAAAATAAAGCAAGACAAAAACAAAGTAAAGAGATTGGATTGTGGAGACTCCCCTTGCAGCGTGTCTTGATCTCCCCGGCAACGGCGCCAGAAAAAGAGCTTGATACGCGTACAACACGCGTCCGTTGGGAACCCCAAGAGGAAGGTGTGATGCGTACGGCGGCAAGTTTTCCCTCGGAAAGAAACCAAGGTTTATCGAACCAGGAGGAGCCAAGAAGCACGTTGAAGGTTGATGGCGGCGGGATGTAGTGCGGCGCAACACCAGGGATTCCGGCGCCAACGTGGAACCTGCACAACACAACCAAAGTACTTTGCCCCAACGAAACGGTGAGGTTGTCAATCTCACCGGCTTGCTGTAACAAAGGATTAGATGTATAGTGTGGATGATGATTGTTTGCAAAGAACAGTAAAACAAGTATTGCACTAGATTGTATTCAATGTAAAAGAATGGACCGGGGTCCACAGTTCACTAGAGGTGTCTCTCCCATAAGATAAATAGCATGTTGGGTGAACAAATTACAGTCGGGCAATTGACAAATAAAGAGAGCATGACAATGCACATACATGATATGATGAATATTGTGAGATTTAATTGGGCATTACGACAAAGTACATAGACCGCTATCCAGCATGCATCTATGCCTAAAAAGTCCACCTTCGAGTTATCATCCGAACCCCTTCCAGTATTAAGTTGCAAAACAACGGACAATTGCATTAAGTATGGTGCATAATGTAATCAATAACTACATCCTCGGACATAGCATCAATGTTTTATCCCTAGTGGCAACAGCACATCCACAACCTTAGAACTTTCTGTCACTGTCCCAGATTTAATGGAGGCATGAACCCACTTTCGAGCATAAATACTCCCTCTTGGAGTTAAGAGCAAAAACTTGGCCAGAGCCTCTACTAATAACGGAGAGCATGCAAGATCATAAACAACACATAGGTAATAGATTGATAATCAACATAACATAGTATTCTCTATCCATCGGATCCCGACAAACACAACATATAGAATTACGAGATAGATGATCTTGATCATGTTAGGCAGCTCACAAGATCCGACAATGAAGCACATGAGGAGAAGAAAACCATCTAGCTACTGCTATGGACCCATAGTCCAGGGGTGAACTACTCACTCATCACTCCGGAGGCGACCATGGCGGTGAAGAGTCCTTCGGGAGATGATTCCCCTCTCCGGCAGGGTGCCGGAGGTGATCTCCAGAATCCCCCGAGATGGGATTGGCGGCGGTGGCGTCTCTGGAAGGTTTTCCGTATCATGGCTCTCGGTACTGGGGGTTTCGCGACGAAGGCTTTAAGTAGGCGGAAGGGCAACGCGGGGGGCCACACGTAAGGATGGCAATTTTATCCACGGATCCGGGTATCCACGGATATCCGACCCAATGGGCACGGGTATGGAGGGTTGATTATGTCCACGGATTTCATGGGGCGGATATCCAATAACTCATGGGGCGGGCATGGATAGGAGTTTTTTCCCATGGATATCCAATAAATATCCGGCTGACATGTGTTCCCACAAGTCAGTGAGACATGGGATGTCACCTAGGCCAAGTTGCCCCTACGTTGAGGCCAAACTGAGTGAACCTAACACGTAACTACCGAGTACCACCTCTGTCATGGCTCCCCCTGTGACTCCCTCGCACGATGTGAGAGAGTGTTTGGCCGGCAGCCCTCCCTTCAACCTCTCCGGCAGTCCGGCTCTCCTCTGCCAAGCAGACGCATTGGTAGGAGTGAGCTTGCTATCATCCTGTCGTCCTTCCTCCTCCTCACATTCATTGTCTACATAATTATTGCTAAAAATGCTACGAAAATATTGTTGAAATGCTGCTAAAATGTTGGTGTGATGCTCAAATATGTTATGTTCTTGCACATAGTGCGTAAACACATGGATATCCATGGATATCTGGATATCGAGTGGATTTGGATTTGGAGCGACATCCATGCCCATGGATACTTTCATGGGCGGGGCAGAGCGAGGCTAATGGATTTGGACATGGATCTGGTTTTGGTATATCCATCCAAACCCGCTCCATTGCCATCCCGAGCCACACGAGGGCCCCACACGCCAGGGCCGCGCGGCCAAGGGCCAGGCCGCGCCGCCCTGTTGTGTCGGCGCCTCGTGGCCCCACTTCCTTTCCCCCTCGGTCTTCTGGAAGCTTCGTGCAAAAATAGGACCACGGGCGTTGATTTCGTCCAATTCCGAGAATATTTCTTTACTATGATTTCGAAACCAAAAACAGCAGAAAACGACAAGTCGGCTCTTCGGCATCTTGTTAATAGGTTAGTGCCGGAAAATGCATAAATACGACATATAATGTGTATAAAACATGTAGATATCATCAATAATGTGGCATGGAACATAAGAAATTATCAATACGTCGGAGACATATCAGTACACAAACATCGATGCATCGTAGCGAGTGGAGCGGAAGCCGAGCTGATGAAGAAACGATCATATGCGTTGGTACCAGGCGTGGGGTGCCTGCTTGAGCCCATATAATGAGCGCGAGAGCAGGCACACGTGGTCGGGGTGGGCGCTGTCGACGAAGCCGGTAGGCTGCTGACAGAAGACCTGCTCCTCAAGGTGACCGTGGAGGAAGGCGTTGGAGACGTCCATGTGATGCACCGGCCAGACGCGAGAGGCCGCAAGCTGAAGAATGGTGTGAATCGTCCCGGGTTTGACAACCGGGGCGAAGGTGTCGGTGAAGTCAACACCAGCGCGCCGGGGGAAGCCGTGAACCACCCAGCGGGCCTTATGACGGTCGAGAGTGCCGTCCGGATGGAACTTGTGCTTGAAGACCCACTTCCCGGTGATGACGTTGGCGTGGCAGGGGCGCGGAACGAGCTGCCAAGTCTGATTCTGCTGCAGGGCATCAAACTCCTCCTGCATGGCGGTGAACCAGTGAGGGTCGCGGAGAACTGCCCGGGCAGAGGCCGGCAGCGGGGACAGCGCGGAGGTCGACGAAGTGGAGGTCGACGCAGGGCAGGCGTACTCGTCCGGAGGGTACCGGGTGCTCGAACGAGAGATACCCGCACGCGCGCGGGTGATGGGCCCCACAACGGGTGGGCGGAGGTGGTGGTGGCGCTTCCATAGAGGCGTCGCCCGAGCTGGAGCTCGAGGGTGATGTGGCCGACGCGGCGGCGCCCGAGACAAGGCTCGAGGGCGAGGCGGTCGATGTCGGGGTCGATGCGGCAGCGCCCGAGGCAAGGCTCGAGGGCGACACGGTCGGTGTTGGGGTCAACAAAGCGGCGCCCGAGGCAGGCCTCGAGGGCGACGCGGGTGGAGTCGGTCTAGCGACGCCCGAGGCAGGGCTCGAGGGTGCCACAGGAGGCGGCGAGAGGGTGCCCGAGGTGGAACTCGAGGCCGTCGCAGGGGGCGCTGCCGGGGTAGAATTTTCTGCCAGAGCCAGAGCGCGACGCCGCGTGACATCAACCGCGGTGGAGGGAGAAAGCGTCACCTGGTCCTATGCAAATGGGAAACAATGCTCGTCAAAGTACATGTTCCGGGAGGTGATGACGCGATGGGAGACCGGATCATAGCGGCGGTAGCCTTTTGTGTCAGCCAGGTAACCGAGGAAGACACACGGGATGGAGCGAGGGGCGAGTTTGTGAGGGGCGGTGGCGACGGTGCTAGGGTAGCAGGGGCAGCCAAAAATGCGAAGACCATCGTAGGATGGTGGGGAGACGAAGATGAGATGGTGGGGTGTGTAGTTCAAGCGGGGGTGACACGGGCGTAGGTTAATAAGAAGGGTGGCGGTGGCTAAGGCGTCCGGCCAGAAGGAGGGTTGAACATGGGCGTGAAATAGGAGAGTGCGGACAATGTGGTTAAGGTTGCGAAGGATGCGCTCGGCTCTACCATTCTGCCGGGAGGTGTAGGGGCAAGTGAGGAGGAAGATGGTGCCGTGAGAGGAAAGGAGGGCAAGGATGGTGGCATTGTCGAATTCCTTGCCGTTGTCAGTTTGGAGGGCATGAATGGGGCGGCCAAACTGGGTGGAGACGTAGGCGTAGAAGGCGGTGAGAGTCGAGGCGACATCTGATTTCCTACGAAGGGGAAAAGTCCACACAAAGTGAGAAAAATCATCTAAAATCACAAGATAGTAAAGAAAACCAGTATTACTAGGAATAGGAGACGTCCATACATCACTGTGAATAAGTTGAAACGGAAAAGACGCAACTGTGGAGGAACTATTAAAAGGGAGCCGAACATGTTTGCCCACACGACATGCGTCACAAGAATTAGCAGCCATTTTATTACAAGAGAAGGAAAATCCCCTCATTATTTGGCGGAGCGAGGCGGAGCTAGGGTGGCCGAGACGGGCATGCCAGAGGTCAACGCTGGCGGAAAGGGCCCTGGGTGCAGCGCGCGATGAAGGGGACGACTGGATAGGGTACATGTCGCTGGGACTCTCACAGCGGTGCAGAACCATCCGGGTACGGGCGTTCTTTACAGAAAAACCAAACTCATCAAATTCCACAGTTACAGAATTATCACAGGAGAGAGTTTTAATGGAGAATAAATTCTAAATAAGATGGGGGGGACTACGACATTATTGCGAGACAAAGGTTTAGAGGTAGAAGGGAAATTAGTGAAACCAATGTGAGAGATGGGGAGACCAGCACCGTTACCGACGATGATGCGGGAATGTGTAAAAGTCGGAGATGAAGTGGAGAGGTTACCCGGGTGAGCGGCCATGTGAGCGGAGGCACCGGTGTCCATGAACCATTCGGCGCCACCGTGGTAGGAGCCCGGCGGGGGCGCGTACTGAAGGGCGGTGTAGAGAGCAGGATCCTAGGGAGCCGTCGGGGCTGGAGAGGGAGCGTAGGGCAGGCCGCCGGGGGCCGGCTGCAGCGCAGAAAAGAGGGACTGGTGCGGGCGCGGACCAAGGACACCGGGGGCAGGGGCGAGGCACCGGCATGGTGTAGGCGTGCACGACCCCCGTCCAAGGGTTGTGACCCCCGCTCCATGGCGGCGTGGGCTGCGGGTAGCCGGGGCGCGAACCACCTCCTCCGTTGCCGCTGTTGTAGCGGCCGCCTCCGTGCTGCGGCCACGACGGCGGTTGCGGCCACCGCCACCTCCTCCCTGCTGCTGAACGGCGCCGCAGGTGCCAGGGCCGGGGAGATCCTGGCGGCAAGCGCGGAGTGGACGGCGCGGGCGCGAACTCCTTTCAGCCGATGTTCCTCAAGCTTGAGGTAGTCGACCGCCCGCTCGAAGGTACGGTTGGTCATGAGGGTGAGGTTGGAGGCGGCGTTGCCGAGGTCCTCGTTGAGGCCGGCGGTGAGGGTGGAGAGGACGAGCTCGTCGCTGATGCGGAACCCGAGGTCCTGCAGCTCGTCGGAGATGGCCTTGAGACGCATGCAATAGGCGTCCAGGGTCTGATCGCTCTGGGGCGTGCCAAAGAACTCCTGCTGCAAGTAAACAACGTGTTGAAGTTTGTTGTTAGTGAAGAGGCCGTTGATCTTCAGCCACACCGTGCGAGCGTCATCGCCCTCGCGAACGACGGTCTTGAAGATGTCCGGCGAGATGGTGAGGAAGAGCCATCGGATGATGGTGGCGTCGATCGCCATCCAGTCGGAGTCGCTGGAGAGGAGGTCGGCTGTGCCATCAACGTGATCCGAAGGTTGTACTCGCGGAAGAGGAGGTAGTAGTAGGTTTTCCAGGCGTGGTAGTTTGACTCGGTGAGGGAGAGCTTGACGGGGATGTGGTCGGTGATGGGCACGGCGCGGAGGTGGGCGGGGTTGGGGACGGAGAGGTCAGAGGAGGGGGAGGAGGAGGCGAATGGGTTGCTGGTGTTGGAGATGGAGGACATGGCGGTGCTGCTTGGGGGAGGGCGGTGCAACGCGGGGGGGGGGGGGGGGGGGGGGGGGGGAGAGGAGGGTTGGCGGCGGCCGGCTAGGATCGGTTTAGGTCTGATAACATGTGGAAAAGGATTGCAACTCTCAATATATTGATTGGTGCATATACCGTTACATATAGGCCACGTCCTCGACTATACAAGAAAGGAGGCAGGTCCAACATAAATATAGAAGATATGTATCACTACACATAATTACACAAGATATGTATCTCAACATGTAGAATTTAGAAACACAGCAAAGATGTTACATGTAATCAGAATTCAGAAACATAGCTACATGTTGTGCAATCAGATTTCAGAAACACGATGAATAGGACATCTGCAGAACGGAAAAAAAAATGCTATGTTCACAAGGTAATCATCATCGCAAGAAGATAGAATAAGATAGCAGCATTTCAAAAAAAAAAAAAAGAATAAGATAGCAGGTTCACAATGAAATGGTTTGCCTGCTAATTCTGAGCAATCTGTGCACTGATGTACAAAGAACGTTCAGAAAAACGAACAAATGCATAGGAAGCAGGTCTGATCGATCAGTCCTGGACGAGAAAGCGACGTGCTGGTTGATCAGTTCTGAACGAGAAAGCAGGGACGCCGGCGTCCTGATTGATCGATCGGCAAAGCAAAGATGGCGGCGTCCTAGTCGATTGGTCGATCGATAGCAGCAACAACTAACCTCATCCCCGTGATTTTCTCTCTCTTATTTCCATAAATTGCTCGTGCAGTTACTGCCCACTTCTTTCTATTTTCACGGCAGCATCGCATCGGATCGTAGCCTCCACGTGGGACGGCACATCATCCCGTAATTCTTTCCCGTACAAAAATTACAGGTGTAGCATTATTCACGCAATAATACTAGACCTATGGGAAGTTTTCTTACGAACAAATGTTACGGGATGAAGTGGAGGCGCTGGATTGGTTTAGAAAAAATCAGTTGCCGTGATTTTCGGGGCGTCAGCTCCCACCACACCGCCACGTAATCCCGTAAGTGAATCACGGGTCCTGATTTTTCTCGAACCTCCACATAATTTCGAGGTTGTATTCCCTAACAAACTGTCCCTAGATGTAGGTACGTGAGCAACGTTCTCCTCGTGGATCCCATCCCATTCCTTGGACGCGCGGATCATGGGTGGCTGCATCTGCAAGCCACAGACGACGGCGCCTTGGCCGGACCTGCCGCCGGAGATCGCCGGCCGCATCTTCTCCTGTCTTCCGTCCCACGAAGATCGCCTCAGCTTCGCCGCCGTCTCCAGTCAGTGGCGGCTCGCTGCAGGGCTGCAGAAACCACTGCCGCCACCCGTGCCGTGCATCAACCTCGACCACGGCACCTACCAGAGACTCGTCGACGGCGAGGTGCGCCGCTTCCCCACAGCCAAGGGCTACCGCGCCGGCGCCTCATTCGGCGGATGGCTCTTCTACTACCACAAGGGTTCTGGCCGGTGCTTCCTCCGAGCCCCTGTCTCCCCCAATCCAATTGAGCTCCCATGTTACAACTTCTCCACGGCCATGGTGTGGGCAATTAGGGAGCAGCCGCCCTCCATATTCACTGGTAGTGGCATGGAAATGAAGATAGTCCTGTGCTCGTCTCATCTCGTATTTGCCCTGTTCCGACACCCTTGCCGCGGCTTCTTCCGTCCGGTCTCATACCTAGCATCTTTCCGTCCAGCGGAGCTTCGCGATTCTCTGATTCTGTGCTCATTTGGCCTCCAGCCCCCGGCCCATGCCTACACGGACATTGTGTTTTACGATGGAAAGCTCTTCGCTCTCTCCCGTCGGGAAGAGCTCTTCTGTCTGGAATTATTCACCGACGACCGAGATTACATGATCCACCATCTGATTCCTACCGTCGATCATGATATGGAGGCTCATCCGTTTATCATTACCAACCGCTACCTGGTTGTGTCGGCCGACAAGCAAAAGCTACTCATGGTGCGGTGGAGAAGGAGGATGGCTGATGATCAGCGGGCAATAGATATGTGGGTGTTCGAGGCGGATTTTGGCAAGGCCCGGTGGCTGGAGGTGAAAGACCTAGGAGACCAAGTCATCTTCCTCGGCAGGAGTTGCTCCATGGCATTTGCGGCGAGCCAGACGGAGCATTGGGGCCCGAGGTTCCGAGGAGGTAACCGTGTGTTTGTTCTAGGCACTGAGTGGGCACGGTCGTCATTTGAGCCGCAGCCACTCTTCAAGAAAAGAGATATTCCCAGGTATTGCGTCTATGACATGGCCAGCGGCAAAACTAGCCTAGTTTCAGTCCACCGAGCTCGCTGCACCAAGACACGCACTTCAGGATGGTTCTTCCCTACAAGTGAAAACCTCTAGCTAGCCATTTTAATTTCACTACTACTAGTACTTACTATTACCACTTGGATTATTATAAGACTTTGTATGATTTTCTTCTCTTAAGGCATTGCTATTGTGCTACGTTTCTGTCAAGTCATTTGTCAAAGTTTACATGAGTGATGATTATTGTACTAGGAAGCTGTGGCGAGAATAAATGAAGAAAATACCATTTTATCAAACTTCTGTCTTTGTTAAAGATAGCATTTTCTTTTTTTTTTTCGCGGGCACGCGAAATTCGTGCCATATCTTTATAGAAGGAAGCAACAAGAATTACAAGAGACCAAAAAGGGGGATGTGAACATCTGCCCTTGGCCAACCCACGCACACCACCCAAACTAAAGGACCTACTCTCGCAGCATGACTCTCCGCTCCACTCCCCTCGCAGCCCTCCAAAGGCTGAACTCCTCAAGGATCAAATCGACAATCTGCTCCGTGGAAAGCTGCCTCTCGAAGTTCCCGAACACACGGGCGTTCCTTTGCTTCCAGAGCGTCCAGGCCACCAGCAGAACGAAAGTGTCGAAACCTCTCCTATCCTCTCTCCTTAGCCTCTTCCTCGCCTCCGTCCACCATCTCTCCAGGTTTGTATTCTCCTGCGGCTTGCAGCTGTGATCCTATCCTTCTCAAGCAGCCAAACCAGACCATCTTGGCATACGGACACTGCACAAGAATGTGATCCACAGTATCCTCCTCCTGTAGGCAAGTAGCGCAGGGATCCGGGTGGTCCTGCAGCCCATGCCGTGCCCTCCGATCCGAAGTCCAAAGCCTACGTCTTATCGCCAACCATCCGAAGATCTTGCACTTCGAGGGTGCAAACGACCTCCAAACCGGTTTAGCCATACTCCAAAGGACCCTCCCTTGGCAGAGCATGTTATAGGTCGCGCTAGTGGTATATCCCCCAGAAGGCGATCCTTTCCAAATGATCTGATCCAGACTGTTGCCGTCCCGAGGCACTCTTCCCAGTTCTTCCCACAGCAGGGTGCACTGCATCCATCCCTCAATGGACAAATCACCAGATACATCCAAAAGCTAGGAGTCCTCCTCCAAGGCCTCACTCACCTTCCTTGTGTTTTTCCTTCTCGTTGGGACTAAAGCAGCAACCTCGGGCGCTATTTCCTCCGCATTCCTGCCATTGATCCATCTGTCCTTCCAGAAGAGGATGTTCACCCCATCCCCTACTCGAAACTGCGCCAAACTCTGAAACACGTCATTGGCTTCCTGGTCATTGAGAGCAGGCAGCCCCTGCCATGGCCTGGAGGGGTCTGTGCGACGCAGCCAACACGTCATTTCTACATCTTATATCAAAGAATGAATACGTCATTTCTGTAATTCATATTTAACATGCTTATGATAGGCTGGTGTTGTATGAATGGTTAAATAGATGGCTAGGGGAGTACTGTGTTGGCAATAGTAGTGTAGCTGGAGATGGAAAGGTTTCCTATAGAGATAACAGTTTACCATCCATAGAACATGTTCGTCTGTACTCACAAAGAGACGGACGATTTGCTGGTAGTATATAGACCTGTAGCTTGTGTCTTTGTTAAACTCTATTTGTTGATTCCTTATATGGAGCAATACAGTAGTGCCACTGATTGATTAATCCCATGATTGATTAATCCCAGTAGACATGGAAGGTAAACTAACAGAAGTACTTGCGATAATTATGGAGGTACTTAAATTAGAGTAATCCATTGCTTCTTCGTAGCTAGATATTTCCCTGGAACAGCTAGAACTACTTGTTGTAGCAGTAGATCGATATGTTGCTAATATACTGATTGCCATAGTGGTAGATAGGTGTTAATATTTGACATTGATGTTGTCAGGAAAGTTATGGACAGAACACATCCTCTTGAGCGAACTCCCTGGATCGTTGGTTCCACCATAGTCGAAATTTTTGAACTTGCTGCAAAGATAAGTGTTCAATCAATATTTTTCATGGTATGATTCACGGTATCTATTTCCAATCTTTTGGTAATCCGTGCCTGACCAAGGACAATGCTTTATTTAGCTGAATGTGGATTCGGACAATCTAATCTATACCTGACCAAGGACAACGATTTTTTTAGCTGAAGAAAGAATGTATATTCGGACAGCTTTGAGACGACATAATTGATAGAAAGGTATACTTGTTTGTGGCCAGTAGGGTTGTTGGCCCTAAGTTCTTCCTCTTGTTGTCATCAGTTGTAGAGCTTGTTTCCTTGTATGAAAAGTGTTAATAGTTTGTGTGGTTATTTCGCGCCCAGCCCTATGTCTACACGGACATTGCGTTTTACAACGGAAAGATCTTCAATCTCTCCCGTTGGGAAGAGCTCTTCTTCCATCAATTGTTCACCGTCCACGGAGACATGAACCACCATCTGATTCCTACCGTCTATCATGATATGGAGGCTCAGCCAGCTATGATTACCAGCCGCTACCTGGTTGTATCGGCCGACAAGCAAAAGCTACTCATGGTGCGGTGGAGAAGGAGGCCTGATCAGCGGGCAATCGAGGCGGAATTTGGCAAGGCCCGGTGGTTGGAGGTGAAAGACCTAGGAGACCAAGTCCTCTTACTCGCAGGGAATTGTTCCATGGCATTTGAGGCGAGCCAGAAAGAGCATTGGGGCCGGAGGTTACGAGGAGGAACCGTGTGTTTGTTATAGGCACCGAGTGGACAGTTTCATTCGAGAAACCCGTCTACAAGAAAAGTGATTGTCGGGGGAAGACCCCGGGTAGGGCAAAGGACTAAGAACAACCGGCTTCAGGGCCTGTCGGCCCGCGGCAAAGGCCGGCTGAGGAGCAGCCGGCTGGAGCCGTGGCCGACTGCCTTGGGAGCCGGCTGGTTCAAAGTCCACGCTGGCCTGGCCGCAGCCGACTGCGCTGTGGCTGGGCCGGCTTCAACTTGCCATATCCGGCTTGGTTTGTTTCTCCCTGACATGGTCCGGGTTGGTAAGGCTTGCAGGAGAAGGAACTGGAAAGGTAGTCCGGCTCCTAAAGTCCACGATGATCTCACTCTCCGTAAAGGGCGGGACACTGTAGAGCAACAGTGCCTCGGTCGGACAGGGCGGCATGGCGCCGTACGGCTACAGGTCATGATGGCGACAGGGACTCCTCCTCATCTTACCGCTGACTCCGGCAGGCGGATGGGACAGGCCATGAGGCCTCAACGGCTCTTGACGTCAACGCCTCGGGAAGGAGCAGAAGCCGAAGCCGGCCAGCCGGCCAGTAGGTCTTAGGGACTCTTATGTAAAGTGCCAGCGTCTATATAAGCTGCACTACCCCTCTCGTGCGGGGGACGATCGATCACTTCTTACTCATTCTAGTCTTAGTGCTGCCCTGTGAGAGAGACCTTCGTCTAACTTAGCCTCCCAGGAGCATCCGGATACAGCTCTAGGAGCACCATTGTACTGTGATACATCATATACACTCATAGCAGGAGTAGAGGTGTTACCTCCACAGGAGAGCCTCGAACCTGGGTACGTCGCCGTGTCGCTCGTGCCCATACCCGCATCCGGATACCGCCGTGAGACCAACAAGGAACCACCTTCTTTAGCCACCCTATGGCATATGCCGTGACGATACCACGACATTTGGCGCCCACCGTGGGGCCTTCAGCGTCCGCGGCCGGTGTCTTCATCCGGACGGGCCTCACCATCACCACCGGCGAGCGGGTCGCTTCAGGCTTGATCTGGAGATTCGGCTCCCTCGACTGCGTCAGCGACAACGCTGGCTGCTTCGCCGACAGGCCCTTCCCTGCCGGCGGCAGCGTCATCTCCTTCGGCGGCCACGACGTCTACGTCGCCACCGTCGCACCGCCGCGCTACCCGCGGCAGGTGCTGCGCTGCGCAAGCCCTCCTCCAGGAGCCGGCACCAGCAGCGCCATCGCCAGCCCATGCGTCGTGCAAGTCATGACCACCGGCGACGAGCAGCCCACCAAGTCCACGCGCGTCCGCGGCCCCAACCTGGAGCGCAACGTCGACGGCCACGCGTCCGGCTCGGGCCCCAAGCAGCCCGCGCCACCATCCCGGCTGGACGAAGTCCGGGCGAAGCTGAGCCCTCCGCTCACGGCGACCCCACCACCATCGAGGCGGATTTGGAGGCGCATCGCCAGCTCCTCCTCGGGCATGCCGAAGAGCTTGCCACCGCGAAGCGCCAGCTGGAAATCAGCCGGCGCGAGTACAACCGCGCTCACGGCTTCACGCCAGGCGGCGACAACCCCAGCCGAGCTGGCCAGATTCGCCGGCGAGGAGGCGGCCTAGCCGCCGAAATCGACCGCGACGGCGCGGAAGCGCCGGCTCCGTCCACGGAGCTGCCCGTGTACAACACCCCCGACAAGAACATGCTCGCAGCCGAAGCCGTTGCCGAAGAGCTGAGCCTCCTCGAAGGAGAAGAGCTGCACCGCCAAACAAGGCGGGTAGCTGAACTGTGCCACGCCGCGACCGCACAGGCAAAGGACCCCAGGTACGCCATTGCCCCCAGAGCCCCTCACGCTCGTGGTGCCGCAGGCAACAGCAGGGACGCCCCCAGGGACACGGCCGAGTCCTCCTCGCCTGCACCAAGCCGGCGCCGAGACTCCCGCGCCACCCCCGCAGGCTCTAGCCGGACAAGCCGGCTGGACAGCGGCAACAGCGGCCGCAGCCGGCCTCCACCAAGCCGGAACCAGGAGCAAGACTCCGAGCAGCCGACGCCAACACCGGCCGGCTCCAGAAGCAAGCGGCGCTCGCCAGCCGGCACGTTCCCGGCTGGGCCCGCGCATCGAGCCGGCTGACGCCCGAGATCGCCTCGACCGGCTGGTCGAATCCCGCATTGCGGAAGAAGAAGGGCCAGCCGGCCCCAAGTGCTTCGGGCCCCGCATCGCCAACGAGCCCATGATCGACGGCTTCCAGCTCCCGCGCGACACCCCCAAGTACGACGGCACCGCCAAGCCGGAGGACTGGCTGCTGGACTACTCCACCGCAGTCGGCATCGCCAGAGGCAACAAGCGCTGGGCGGTACGCTACTCCCCCCTGATGCTGGTCGGCTCCGCCCGCACCTGGCTCAACAACCTCCCAGCCGGCAACATCAACGGTTGGCTGGATTTCGAAGAGGCCTTCATCAGCAACTTCACCGGCACCTACCGCCGGCCGGGTCGCCCCCAGCAACTAGAGATGTGCAAGCAGGGCCCGGACGAGACGGATCGCGCGTACCTGACGCGCTGGTGCGAGATGCGCAACTCTTGCGAGGGCGTGCACGAGATCCAGGCCATCAGCTTCTTCATGGGAGGCTGTCGGCCCAACACCATGCTGTGGCACAAGCTGCACCGCAGTGAGCCCAAGACCATGGCGGCCCTGATGGCCATCGCGGACAAGTACGCGCTGGCTGAAGAAGCCGGAAAAGCGCCGGCTGAAGCATCGCTGGCTCCGTCCAGGCGGGACAACCACAAGCCGGCCGAGAACAAGCCGGCCGAGGGCGCCTCTCATGGCAGCCGGCAGGACAACTACCGCGGCAAGCGGCACAACGACCAGCCGGACCGCCGGTACGGTTCTTCCCACGTGGCAGCCGTGTCGGACCATGCGGCGGCTGGCGGCAGCCGGCGCCAGAAGCAAGACCGGCCCTGGAAGCCGAAGTTCACCTTTGAGCAGATGCTCGACTCGCCGTGCAAGTACCACAGCGGCAAGAACCCGTCCAACCACACCACCCGTGACTGCCACTTCATGAAGCGGCTGACAAGCGGCGAACCGCTCCCACCTCCACCCCCGCCTCCTCCAGCCGGCGGGCCGGGTGGACAAGCCGGCGCAGAGAACGCCAACCTCGAGCACCACGAGGCTAACCAAGTGCACCATGGCCGCTACTTGGCCGAGGATGCTACCTACATCATCTTCACCTCTGAGCCTGAGGACAGGACGAGCCACCAGAGCCGTTCCCTCGAGGTCAACGCGGTCATACCGCCGGTCCCCCAGTACCTAAACTGGTCAGAGCAGGCCATCACATTTGATCGCCGCGACACACCGGCTGTCCTGCCAAAGCCGGGCAGCTACGCCATGGTCCTCGACCCCACCATCGGCACAACCCGGCGCAGCGTGCGTTTCTCGCGTGTCCTCATCGATGGGGGCAACAGCATCAACATCCTCTACCGCGACACCGCCCGCAAGCTGGGCATCCAGGAGGCCGAGTTGCGCCCCACCCCCACCATCTTCCATGGCATCGTTCCAGGCCACTGCTGCCAGCCGATCGGCCGGATCACGCTGGAGGTGATGTTCGGGAAGCCGGATCACTTCCGCACCGAGAAGATTGAGTTCGAGGAGGTGGACCTCGTCAGTCCCTACCACGCGCTCCTGGGCAGGCCCGCCCTGACCAAGTTCATGGCGGTGCCCCATTATGGGTACCTGAAGATGAAGCTGCCTGGCCCAAAAGGGGTCATCACCGTAGCCGGCGACTACCGCCGCTCCATGGACTGCGCCACGCAGAGCTCCAAGATGGCCCAGACGCTGGTCATCGCCACCGAGAAGCAGCTCATCCACGACGCCGTCGCCCTGGCTAAGGCCGCGCAGTCGGACATGCCGGCTGTAGGCAACCCGGCTGGGACGACTCACTTCCCACCGGCCAACAACACCAAGAAGATCCTGCTCGATCCGGCGCAGCCGGACAAGTACGTCACCATCGGTGCCGGCTTGAGCATCAAATAGGAAAGCGAGCTCACCAGCTTCCTCCGTGAGAATCGGGACATCTTCGCATGGTCTCCAAGGGACATGCCGGGTGTGCCGAGGGAGTTGGCTGAGCACCACCTCCACGTCAGGCCTGAAGCCAAGCCGGTGAAGCAGCCCCTCAGGCGCTTCGCCGAAGAAAGAAGGAAGGCCATCGGTGAAGAAATCGAGCAGCCGACTTCATCATGGAAGTACTGCACCCGGACTGGTTGGCGAACCCGGTCCTGGTCCTGAAGAAGAACAGCTCCTGGCGCATGTGTATCGACTACACCAGTCTCAACAAGGCGTGCCCGAAGGACCCTTCCCCCTGCCGCGCATAGATCAAGTCATAGATTCTACTGCCGGCTGTGAACTGTTGTCTTTTTTAGACACCTATTCAGGCTACCACCAGATTCCTTTGAATCCGGCTGATCAAATAAAGACTTCGTTCATTACCCCGTATGGGGCTTACTGCTACACGACTATGCCATTCGGCTTGAAAAATGCAGGCGCCACCTACCAAAGGTGCATGCAAAAATGTTTGCAGGATCAAATCGGCAGAAATGTTCACGCATATGTGGATGATGTCGTTGTAAAAACCAAGGAGATGCCTACCCTCCTTGATGACCTGAGAGAAACGTTCACCAATCTACGTAGATTCCGGATGAAGCTCAACCCGGCCAAGTGCACGTTCGGCGTGCCAGCCGGCCAACTCCTGGGCTACCTCGTCTCTCAGCGAGGAATCGAAGCCAACCCGGAGAAGATCAGTGCCATTGAGAAGATGGAGCTGCCGCAGTGCCTCAAGGACGTCTAGAAGTTCACCGGTTGCCTGGTCTCCTTGAGCCGCTTCGTCAGCCGACTGGGGGAGAAGGCACTGCCCCTGTACCAGTTGCTGAAGAAATCGGACAAATTCGTCTGGTCACCACAGGCGGATGAAGCCTTCCGTGACTTGAAGCGCGTGCTCTCAACCGCGCCCATCCTCGCATCGCCGGCTTCAATGGAGCCGATGTTGTTGTACATCGCTGCCACCAATCGAGTGGTTAGCGTCGTCCTGGTGGTGGAGCGCAAGGAAGCCGGCAAGGAAGCCGGCAAAGAACAGTCGGTCCAGCGCCCAGTCTACTACCTCAGCGAGGTGCTGTCCCAGTCGAAGCAAAACTACCCCCACTACCAGGAGGTCACCTACGACGTGTACATGGCAGCCAAGAAGCTCAAGCACTACTTCCAGGAGCACCCCATCAAGGTGGTAGCCATAGCACCCTTGGCGGAAATCATTGGCAGCAAAGACGCCAATGGCCGGGTTGCCAAGTGGGCCCTGGAGCTAGCTGCCCACACCATCCTCTACGAGCCGCGCACAGCCATCAAGTCGCAGATCCTCGCGGACTTCTTCGTCGACTGGGCCGAGATGCAATACCTGTCGCCTGTGCCTGATTCCACACACTAGAAGCTGCACTTCGACGGCTCGAAGATGCGAAACGGCTTGGGAGCCGGCATCGTCGTCACCTCTCCCAAGGGAGACCGGTTGGACTACGTCCTGCAGATCCACTTCGCCGCATCCAACAATGTGGCGGAGTACGAGGCGCTCATCCACGAGCTGAAGCTAGCCAAGGAGATAGGCGTACGTCGCATTCTTTGCTTCGGCGACTCCGACTTGGTCATACAGCAAGCATCCGGCGATTGGGACGCGAAGGACGCCAACATGGCCTCATACCGCTTCCACGTCCAGCAGCTGTCCGGCTTCTTCGATGGCTGCGAATTCCATCATGTGCCGCGAGCAAACAACGAGGCGGCTGACGCGCTGTCCAAGATAGGCTCAACCCGGCAAGCAATTCCGCCGGGGGTTGCCTTGGCGCATCTGCGGAAGCCGTCCATCATACCGTCACCGGACTCGGATTCCATATTCGTGCCGGCTGACCCGGGGGCTTCTCAGCCGAACCCGGGGGCTTCATCGCCCAAGTCGGGGGCTTCTCAGCCGAACCCGCCGGCTCCACAGCCGAACCCGGGGGCTTCTCAGTCCAACCCGGGGGCTTCTCAGCCAAACTCGGGGGCTTCTCAGCCGAACCCGCCGGCTTCACAGCCGAACCCGGCGACCATGCAGTCGAACCCGGAAGCTCCGAAGATGGAGGCCCTGATAGTCAGCGTGTTTGAAATAAAATGTGTACCATCATGGGCACAAGAATTCCTCTCCTACCTCACCGATGGTGTGCTGCCCAATGACAGGGTTCAAGCCAGGCAGATTGAGAGAAGGGCCAAGGCCTATACCATCATCAGCCACGAGCTTTACAAATGCAGCGTAAGTGGGGTGCTCCAGCGGTGCGTCGAGCCGGCTGAAGGGATTGAACTCCTACGGGAAATCCATCAGGGAGAGTGCGGCCACCACGCCTCCTCCAGAGCCATAGTGGCCAAAGCCTTCCGGCACGGTTTCTACTGGCCGACTGCGCTCAGGGACGCAGAAGAACTGGTGAAGAAGTGCAACGGCTGCCAGCGCTTCGCCAAGAAAAGGCACTCGCCGGCTTCCGCCTTGAAAACCATCCCCATCACCTGGCCGTTTGCCGTATGGGGCTTGGATATGGTGGGCCCGTTCAGAACTTCCCGAGGCGGCATGACGCACCTCTTGGTGATGATTGACAAGTTCACCAAGTGGATCGAAGCCAAACCGATAAAGAAGCTGGACGGCTCCACAGCCGTCACATTCCTCAAAGAAATAATCGTGAGATACGGCTACCCCCACAGCATCATCACCGACAAACGGCAGCAACTTCGCCGAAGGCATCTTCAAGCGTTACTGCGGAGAAATGGGGATACAAATGGACCTAGCATCCGTGGCGCATCCGGAGTCCAATGGACAAGTGGACAAGGCCAACGGCTTGATCCTAGCCGGCATCCGGCCCCGGCTGGTGGAGCCGCTCGAGCGAGCAGCCGACTGCTGGATTGAAGAGCTGCCCATCGTACTATGGAGCCTGCGCACGACGCCAAACCGCTCAGTCGGCTACACACCATTCTTCCTCGTATACGGGGCCGAAGCCGTCCTGCCGACTGACATCGAGCACGACGCGCCAAGGATCAAGCTTTACACAGAAGCTGAAGCCAAAGAAGCTCGTGAAGATGGAGTCGATCTGGTCGAAGAGGCCCGACTGCTGGCCGAGTCCAGATCTACCATTTACCAGCAAAGCCTCCGACGCTATCACAGCCGGAAGGTCCAGCCCTTAGCATTCCGAGAAGGAGACCTAGTGCTCCGGCTGATCCAACGGACAGCCGGACAGCATAAACTGTCATCCCCATGGGAGGGTCCCTTCATAGTGAGCAAGGCGGTAGGCAATGATTCCTACTATCTCATAGATGCCCAAGAGGCTAAGAAAAACAAGGCGAACAAAACTGAAGAGGAGACTAAACGTCCCTGGAATGTCAACTTGCTTCGCCCATTTTATACTTGAGAGCAGGAATGTATGTATCCCTTGTACTCCTTTTGTAAGATATGTAAAAGCAAGCGCCAAGAGCGCTGTTTTCGACAAATTTTTCGCGTACTCTATTGTTTTCGCCGATTGGCTAACACCCTCTCACGCGGCCGGCTCAGTACCGTGATCCGGTTTCCCGACAGCCGGCTTCCGATCCAGCTACAAACCGCAACCCGGCTGTCCGGCTGTCCGGCTGGCGGGAGTAAGTGCTAAGGGAGCCGGCACGCGAAAGACGGCTAAGGTAAAGAGTGAAGGCGAATTGACTCTTGTACAACTCTTCATAAAAGTGCCGGATTGCCGAACTCGGCTCGTTCGACTGAAATACTATCGGCCTCACCCAGCGGCACGCTCTTGATCCGGCGACGGACCGCAAGTCGGATGTACGGTCGGCAAGGGCAAAGCCAAAGAGTGGGGTGGATGGGAAAAAGCGAACAAGCCGGAAGAAAGCGAGCCGGCACACAAATGATTAACAAACACATTAAAGTGTGCCTTAATAAAAGGATAATAGTATTCTTACATATGCACCCGGCATTCCGGGGATTTAACAAATTGTCTGGCAAAAGCAAGTCTACACGCAGGTAAATTTAAGCGCCGGCTGGATCAGGACCAGCCGGAGGAGCGGTTGCAGAGCCGGCCGCCGGGTCCGCCTCAGGCGTGTCCTCCGCCTCATCGTCTTCCGCCTCCTCCTCCTCGTCATCACACGGTGGGTTCGGATCCTCGACGAAGAGGCCCTTGTCGACAAAGTCGGCAATGGCGTAGGCACGGGCAAGCCGGGCGGTCTTTATCTCCGCCGGGAGATTGTCCTCCACATCGGCTCGCCGATACTCCAGTTGGTCGAGGCTGACCTCGTCATACCAAGAGAGCACAAAGGAGAGAGCCATGTCGGCTCCGGCACGCGCGGCAGACTCCTTCCAGTCGAGGAAGCGATCGGGCGCCTTGTCGAGTCAGGTGATGAGGTTGCTGAGTTCCTTTGGCAGCGTCTCCGTTGGCAATAACAGCCGCATCAGCTCTTCCGCCGCCTTCCGGAGCTCCTAGCCGAGCTTCGTAATCGGCTCGATGCGGGCGGCCATAGACGCCAGATAATAGTCCATGGAGAAGCAGTCGGAGCTTCCCTCGCCGGTGGCCCGCCTCCGGGCATCTCGCGCCTCGCCGACTGCCGCTAGTGCCGCCGCCTGCGCCTCAGGGAAGGCCGCTGCAAAGAAAAACATGTCAAATTTTTGAAGATCTGGCTGATCACAGCCGGCAAATACTTACCAACTGCAATCAGCCGCAAGCCGGGGAAAGGATAGAAAAACACAAAATTTCGAAGTCTAAAGAAAAGACTGGCGGCAGCCGGCAAGAACCGACTGCCCCCAGCCCGAAGATGGAGATAATCGAAGTCTTAGTAAAAGAAGACTGGCGGTAGCCGGCAAGAACCGACTGCCCCCAGCCCGAAGATGGAGATAATCGAAGTCTCTGTAAAAGAAGACTGGCGGCAGCCGGCAAGAACCGACTGCCCCCAGCCTGAAGATGGAGATATCGAAAAAAAATAATGGTTTCGGCCGCCGCCTGCCAACCTAAGTCGGCAGCCGACAGCCGAAGCCGGCAAAGGGAAAGGAAGAAAAAGTAAGACTCACCCGCCAAGCCGCGGTCGAGCGCGCTAATCTCCTCCACCCACCGCTTGGCGGTGGCCGACAGCTCGTTGAACTTAGAGGTCACCTCTTGGCGGAGTGCCAGACGCTGCTGATCCACCTCCTCGAGGCGCCTGCTGAGGTCCTCCACCTCCTTCCGCCCAGCCTCCTTCGCGGCTACAAGCTCAGTGAGATGGTTGGCTTCAAGCCGGCGCAGCCGCGCCAGCTCCCCTGCAGTATCCTGCGCCTTAGTGGCGGCGTCCCGTACCGCCTGCTCACTCTCAGCACACTTAGCGCGGGCGGCCCGAAGATTCTCCTCCAGCTGCGGGACCCGGGCGGCAACAGCTGCAAGTCAGCAAAAGAAGCTGTCAGCCGGATGAAACCGGAGAAAGAAAAAGTCAAAAGTCAAAAGGAAAAAAGTCCTACCCTTGGTGGCCTCCAGCTCGCGAGCCAAGCCGGCTCGCTCGATCTTGGCCTTGTGATAGCTGGCCACGAGCCGGTTGTACAAGACGGTCCGTCTCTCCGAGACCACCTGAGAAAAACACGAAGTTAGACGTCTAGGCGAAACCTGAACCGACTCCAAGCAGCCGGCCCATGCCTCGGAGGGCTACCAGGATAACAGCAAAATTGCGAAAAATAACAGAAAGATAAAACACATACCTTGTCGGCCTCCTCCAGCCGCGCCAGGTGGGCGTCGGTCTCGGCGGCTTTGATCTTAAGGTGGGCGCGGAAGCCGGAGAAGAACATGTTCTTCTGCGCCACGCCTGGACGTCCATCCCGGCTGGACACCTCGCAGGCATCCGCCTGGTGCCAAGCCTTCTCCATAGTGCCGGCCGAACCGAGGCTGGTGTCGGAGGCGGACACCACGTTCACCAACCGGGCGCCCTTGGCCACATGAAGACCTTGAGGCGGCTCCGATGGGCCCTCCGTCCTCACCAACGCCCGAGCATCGGCGTCGCTCGAGCGCCGGCTCATCCCTGGCCGGCTCCTTCCTGGTCGGCTCCTCCCTCGTCGGCCCCGAAGATGGAGGCGGCGCGGTTGGAGCAGTCAGCCCGGCCGGGACCGCAGACCCTGGCGCCTGCAGCGCCTCGTCCGAGCTCGCGTCTAGCACGACGACGTCGGGCGCGGCTTCGCCGGCTCCGGCCGCACGCGGCACGGCCCCACCATCGCCGGCCCCGTCGGCTGCACCCTTGCCGGCTTCGGCCGCGGGCTCCAGAAGTCGAGCGCGACGAGGGAAAAGATCATCGAGAGTCGGCGGGCCAGAGCGGCGAGCCGGCCCACCCTGAGCGCTGGCGCCGGGCGCCGTAGGAGAAGGTGCAGCTGAAGAAGACGCCCCCGCGGAAGGAGGCGTAGCCGCAGGCGGCATGATGATGGGTGGCGTGCGCCCACGCGATAAGGGCTGCGGCGTCGGCTCCCTCCTCTGCCGATGAACAGGCGGCACCACGCGGGGAGTCGGCCCAGAGCCACCGCCCTTGGAGAATTTTATGGCAGCCCTAGTCGGCCAAACAAGAAAAGGTAAGAAAAAAGAGAAGGAAAGAAAATTGTTATATGGTTGGAATTGGAAAATACTACATGTAGTAATTCTAAAATGTCTTGGATAATTTGATACTTGGCAATTGTTGTGCTCATGTTTAAGCTCTTGCATCATATACTTTGCACCCATTAATGAAGAAACACCTAGAGCTTGCTAATTTGGTTTGCATATTTGGTCTCTCTAAAGTCTAGATAATTTCTAGTAATTGAGTTTTGAACAACAAGGAAGATGGTGTAGAGTCTTATAATGTTTACAATATGTCTTTTATGTGAGTTTTGCTGCACCGGTTCATCCTTGTGTTTGTTTCAAATAACCTTGCTAGCCTAAACCTTGTATCGAGAGGGAATACTTCTCATGCATCCAAATCCTTGAGCCAACCACTATGCCATTTGTGTCCACCATACCTACCTACTACATGGTATTTCTCCGCCATTCCAAAGTAAATTGCTTGAGTGCTACCTTTAAAATTTCCATCATTCGCCTTTGCAATATATAGCTAACTATTGTGGTATTGAATATATATGTACTTATGCAATTTATCTCTTATTAAGTTGCTTGTTGTGCGATAACCATGTTTCTGGGGACGCCATCAACTACCCTTTGTTGAATATCATGTGAGTTGCTATGCATGTCCGTCTTGTCTGAAGTAAGAGAGATCTACCACCTTAATGGTTGGAGCATACATATTGTTAGAGAAGAACATTGGGCCGCTAACTAAAGCCATGATTCATGGTGGAAGTTTCAGTTTTGGACATATATCCTCAATCTCATATGAGAACAATAATTGTTGCCACATGCTTATGCATTAAAGAGGAGTCCATTATCTGTTGTCCATGTTGTCCCGGTATGGATGTCTAAGTTGAGAATAATCAAAAGCGAGAAATCCAAAATGCGAGCTTTCTCCTTAGACCTTTGTACAGAGCGGCATGGAGGTACCCCATTGTGACACTTGGTTAAAACATGTGTATTGCGATGATCCGGTAGTCCAAGCTAATTAGGACAAGGTGCGGGCACTATTAGTATACTATGCATGAGGCTTGCAACTTGTAAGATATAATTTACATAACTCATATGCTTTATTACTACCGTTGACAAAATTGTTTCATGTTTTCCAAATAAAAGCTCTAGCACAAATATAGCAATCGATGCTTTCCTCTTTGAAGGACCATTCTTTTTTACTTTTATGTTGAGTCAGTTCACCTATCTCTCTCCACCTCAAGAAGCAAACACTTGTGTGAACTGTGCATTGATTCCTACATACTTGCATATTGCACTTGTTATATTACTCTATGTTGACAATCATCCATGAGATACACATGTTATAAGTTGAAAGCAACCGCTGAAACTTAATCTTCCTTTGTGTTGCTTCAATACCTTTACTTTGATTTATTGCTTTATGAGTTAACTCTTATGCAAGACTTATTGATGCTAGTCTTGAAGTACTATTCATGAAAAGTCTTTGCTTTATGATTCACTTGTTTACTCATGTCATTACCATTGTTTTGATCGCTGCATTCATTACATATGTTTACAAATAGTATGATCAAGGTTATGATGGCATGTCACTTCAGAAATTATCTTTGTTATCGTTTTACCCGCTCGGGACGAGCGAGAACTAAGCTTGGGGATGCTGATACGTCTCCGACGTATCGATAATTTCTTATGTTCCATGCCACATTATTGATGATATCTACATGTTTTATGCACACTTTATGTCATATTCGTGCATTTTCCGGAACTAACCTATTAACAAGATGCCGAAGAGCCGATTCTGTTGTTTTCGCTGTTTTTGGTTTCAGAAATCCTAGTAACGAAATATTCTCGGAATTGGACGAAATCAACGCCCAGGGTCCTATTTTGCCACGAAGCTTCCAGAAGACCGAAGGGGAGTTGAAGTGGGGCCACGAGGCGCCGCCACACTAGGGCGGCGCGGCCTAGGTCTTGGCCGCGCCAGCCTGGCGTGTGGGGCCCTCGTGTGGCCCCCGCGTTGCCCTTCCGCCTACTTAAAGCCTCCGTCGCGAAACCCCCAGTACCGAGAGCCACGATACGAAAAACCTTACTGAGACGCCGTCGCCGCCAATCCCATCTCGGGGGATTCCGGAGATCTCCTTCGGCACCTCGCCGGAGAGGGGATTCATCTCCCGGAGGACTCTTCACCGCCATGGTCGCCTCCGGAGTGATGAGTGAGTAGTTCACCCCTGGACTATGGGTCCATAGCAGTAGCTAGATGGTTGTCTTCTCCTCATTGTGCTTCATTGTTGGATCTTGTGAGCTGCCTAACATGATCAAGATCATCTATCTGTAATGCTATATGTTGTATTTGTCGGGATCCGATGGATAGAGAATACTATGTTATGTTAATTATCAAGTTATCACCTATGTGTTGTTTAAGATCTTGCATGCTCTCCGTTATTAGTAGAGGCTCTGGCCAAGTTTTCGCTATTAACTCCAAGAGGGAGTATTTATGCTCGATAGTGGGTTCATGTCTCCGTGAATCTGGGGAGTGACGAAACCCCTAAGGTTATGGATGTGCTGTTGCCACTAGGGATAAAACATTGATGCTATGTCCGAGGATGTAGTTATTTATTACATTACGCACCATACTTAATGCAATTATCTGTTGTTTTGCAACTTAATACTGGAAGGGGTTCGGACGATAACCTGAAGGTGGACTTTTTAGGCATAGATGCATGCTGGATAGCGGTCTATGTACTTTGTCGTAATGCCCAATTAAATCTCACTATATTTATCATGACATGTATGTGCATTGTTATGTCCTCTCTATTTGTCAATTGCCCGACTGTAATTTGTTCACCCAACATGCTTTTATCTTATGGGAGAGACACCTCTAGTGAACTGTGGACCCCGGTCCATTCTTTTATACTCGAAATACAAATCTGCTGCAATACTTGTTCTTTACTTGTTCTTGCAAACAATCATCTTCCACACAATACGGTTAACCCTTTGTTACAGCAAGCCGGTGAGATTGACAACCTCACCGTTTCGTTGGGGCAAAGTACTTTGGTTGTGTTCTGCGGGTTCCACGTTGGCGCCGGAATCTCCGGTGTTGCGCCGCACTACATCCCGCCGCCATCAACCTTCAACGTGCTTCTTGACTCCTACTGGTTCGATTAAACCTTGGTTTCTTACTGAGGGAAACTTGCCGCTGTGCGCATCACACCTTCCTCTTGGGGTTCCCAACGGACGTGTCAACTACACGCATCACCCGGCTGTGGGGCACCATCCCCCAGTCCCAGTTCCCGTCCTCAGGCATCTTCGCCGCCGAGATGAAGTTCACCCGCCGAGCGACCTGAGCCTTGGTGATCTCCGACGTGGATGTCCGGGTCGGATCGAACCGGCCGGACATGTGCCCAATCTTATGAACACGTGCCTGCAGAGGCAGCACCCGACGGGCGGCGTAGGTGCAGAGGAGATCCTCGGCGCACAGTCGGCCCTCCGTGACACAACCCAGCAGGAAGTCCCAGAGAAGATTTACCTCGGCATTCGGATCCGCCGACTTGGCGTTATGGCCCCAGTTGACCCGGTCGACTGGCGGTGACGGGTCGTACTCCGGCAGGTTGAGCCGGTTGAACACCGGGTTCTCGCTCCGCACGTAGAAGAAGGACATCTGCCACTTCTTCACCGAGTCCACCGTCGGGATCTTCGGGAAGGGCGTGCCCGTGCGGGAGTAGATGGAGGCGGCGCCGCAGGCCCGCAGTTGACTATCGGTGGTCTGCGCCTTCAGGAAGAACAGCTGGCTCCAGAAGTCGATGTCCGGCCACAAGCTGGCGTAGCCCTCCATGAAGGCCACGTAGCAGCTCAGCAGGATGCAGGCGTTGGCCGGCAGATGATGCGGCTGCAGGCCGAAGAAGTTGAGGAAGCGACAGAAGAAGGGCGAAGCCGGCAGGCCCAGCCCCCGGTCGAAGTGCGCCCCGAAGACCACACGCTCGCCGGGTTGCGGGGTCGGCTCGATCTCGTCACCGGGCGCCCGCGTGATCACCCCCGGCGGGATCCGGCGAAGGCGCACGAGGCGCTCGATGTCGTCCTCCTTCATATATGAGCCCTCCCAAGATCCGCTCGGAGGGGCCATCGCCGTGGACGAAGAAGAAGAGGACCACGAAAGGGCGAAAGGAGAAGAGGAACCGCGAGACGGCGGCGACGGCGGTGGATACGCGAGGCCCCGTGGCGACGGTTCGGCGCACGGACGACTGCGGGTCGGCGGAGGAGCGTGGCCGCGCTTCCTCGCCGAGGTTCGCCAGGAGGTCGCCGGAGGAACCGCGGTGGCGTGAGAAGGCTTGCTCGAGCAAGAGAGAGGAGACTTGGGCGCGGGGACGAAGTGGGCGAAGTGGCCGCTTCGGTACCGCCCCAGAGCATTTATAGCCGCCTGCCGCGCACGATGCGCCGCCACGTGGCAATCATGGGCCACGATCAAGGATTAACTGCCCCATGATTACCCCCACTACCGCTGCGGTTACTGGAAACGGCCACACCACGTCGCCCACGACCACAAAGGATCCGGCAGGGACGGCGATGTGACCAGACGAAACGGCCACTGCGGTGAAGTCAGAAGCCATCAAGTCGGGCGCAGGGCCCGAGGCGGCGGAGACTCCGGCGCGCCCTAGCCGCAGCCGGACATCTTCCTCCAACCCAGCCTAAAAACTTTTCAAGTAACGCGGAACAGCCTCCAGCACTTGGAATATCAAAACCCGCATAACGAAGCAGCGTCCGGCTCGAGAGCAGCCGGACGGAGCAAGCCGGAAGAGGGCGCAGCCGGCTGAACGAAAATTCTCAGCCGGCCCCTTGGGTGCTTCTCAAAGAACAATTCACGAGATCAGAGACTAAGGGTCAGGGATACCCGCCCAGGTCCTTCTTTACGCAGGACCTTGCCAGCTTCGGGGGCTAATGTCGGAAGGAAGACCCTGGGTAGGGCAAAGGACTAAGAACAACCGGCTTCAGGGCCTGTCGGCCCGCGGCAAAGGCCGGCTGAGGAGCAGCCGGCTGGAGCCGTGGCCGACTGCCTTGGGAGCCGGCTGGTTCAAAGTCCACGCTGGCCTGGCCGTAGCCGACTGCGCTGTGGTTGGGCCGGCTTCAACTTGCTATATCCGGCTTGGTTTGTTTCTCCCTGACATGGTCCGGGTTGGTAAGGCTTGCAGGAGAAGGAACTGGAAAGGTAGTCCGGCTCCTAAAGTCCATGATGATCTCACTCTCCGTAAAGGGCGGGGCACTGTAGAGCAACAGTGCCTCGGTCGGACAGGGCGGCATGGCGTCGTACGGCTACAGGTCATGATGGTGACAGGGAATCCTCCTCGCCATACCGCTGACTCCGGCAGGCGGATGGGACAGGCCATGAGGCCTCAACGGCTCCTGACGTCAACGCCTCGGGAAGGAGCGGAAGCCGAAGCCGGCCAACCAGTAGGTCTTAGGGACTCTTATGTAAAGTGCCAGCATCTATATAAGCTGCACTACCTCTCTCGTGCGGGGGATGATCGATCACTTCTTACTCATTCTAGTCTTAGCGCTGCTCAGTGAGAGAGACCTTCGTCTACCTTAGCCTCCCAGGAGCAGCCGGATACAGCTCTAGAAGCACCATTGTACTGTGATACATCATATACACTCATAGCACGAGTAGAGGTGTTACCTCCACAGGAGGGCATCGAACCTGGGTACGTCGCCGTGTCGCTCGTGCCCATACCCGCATCCGGATACCGCCGTGAGACCAACTAGGAACCACCTTCTTTAGCCACCCTATGGCATATGCCGTGACGATACCACGACAGTGATATTCCCAGATACTGCTCTACTAGATGGACCTCGCGCGTCTTGCCGTGCCGTTCTTGCTATCATAATTTATACTCTCAAATTTCAAGACCTTCTAATTTTCATACCGTAGTTTAATTACTTCCTGATTTCAAGACCTGTGAATTTGGCTGATACAGCTACCTCTGCTATTCAGCGATCATGCCCTGCTAAAGCGATCATGCCCTGCTATAAGGCATGACAAAAGATAAGTAACACTTCACGACTTTTCTGAAATTATATGGAAAAGAAATTGTGACTTATCAATACGTACAGAGATTCCATCAAAATAAAAACTCAAGGTAATAGTAGAAACAACCAAGGATCTTGAGACAACTTCATTTATAGAACGGCCATGACGAAAAACACCACTCGCGATTGTAAACTTCAAATGATTGTTCGGTTGTTTCTTCTAGCGAGTCTACATAAATAAATACTAATCAGTAACATTGTTTTAGAGTTTCTGAGCTAATATTGATTCCTTGCAGTACATACATGAACTAAACTACCCGTTGTTATTTGAAAACAGTCAGATGCAGAACCCGAATAGCATTACAGACGAACATGAAAAGATGGACAAAAAGCATATGTCACAAAAGTGAAATCGCAAAAGGCTTAGATGGTTGGCAGCAATGAGGAGTCCGACCGGAAAAAAAAATACTTGGAGGTGCGGCCAGTGACACATATTCTATTTTGTAATAGACAGTAAGAAATAACCTGATGACGGAATCAGCAGGGAGCTTACCTTCCAACTATATTCAGGTTCTTTTGACTGAAAGCATGGATCTATTTTCAGTGGTAATAAGTGGATTCAATGAAACTGTTAAGCTTGTAAGATTTAGTTTAGAACACTTCGACCGAGTTTTAATTTTGTATAATACAAACCTAGTCAAGCCATGAGGGTTTTTCAGGACATTCTTCATACTTAATCAGTACGCAAGATCATCAAGATGCATTAGTGCCAAATAATGCACCTAATCCAAGTTTATAAATTAGAGGGTTGCGTTTGACTATTAAATAAACAAGAGTATTAGTGCAGGCAAACATACTTACCTCTTGTATTGAGATGTCAAATAGCCTACTGCAAAGCACATAAAAAGAGGGATAACAAGCATCACAATAAATGGGGCATTTTTCTTTAAAGCTTATCCAGCTAGGCAATCAGCTTGTTGGTTTTGTTCTCTACTAATGTACTTCAAGGTAACTACGATGATGTAACCTTTTATGAGCAAAAACATTGCAGGTTTGATCTGCCACTCAATTGACAGAATCATCATATCTTCAGAGTTGATACCTTGTACAACAGAAATATTATCAGAGAGAATCATAGAAAGTCTTGATCTGGGTTGCATCAAGACTTGATTGCTAAGAAAACTCCTTGTGGTTCAACATCGGTTGGAGACAGCGTATGATAAGTGATTGCCTGAATACTAATTAACATGGAAGGAGTTCGCGAGGCTGCTGCGATGAATGGAATGATGAACATGAAATATTTAAGTCTGCAATTTTCTCTTGGATAAATGCTTTCAGGTTAATTAGAAAAAGCATCCAACAAAGTGGGAACCAAATCAAACTAATGTCTTCATAAATGACAGATTCTCGGTGTTCATATAGCTTTTAGCTTTTCAGTGGTTCTAAATCCTCGATTAAGTGTGTGCTCTTATCTAGTTTATACTGAACCACAAGAAACTAATGTCTTCATAAATGACAGATTTGAGCACGACTTCCTTTGCTAATCTTCGATTAATCATGTATTAATAATGCTACGGTCCTTGCATTGGGGCACCTATTATGGTGTTCCATATAAGGTTACTAATATTAAAGACTTGTTAATTCCTAAAGCCACATTTAGATTTAGTTCTCGTCACTTCATTTCAGAACCTATCATTTGCCCCACAATCTACTCAAATAATTACCCATTCCTCATCTAACTGTAAACGCAGACCTTATAACTTCCTTCCCTACAAACTGTGGTGGCAACCAAAAGATTTGGCCAGATTCAGTGTCAAACATGTAGCATAATCTAGTTGACAGCAAATGATATTTTTCAGGAGAAACTGAATGAGTACTCACTTACAAATACGGGTGTCGGAGCTATGCACAGGATAGCGCACGGAGTGATGCCGGGATACCACAGAGCGAAGAGATCTTTCTGGTGGCAACATCAAAAGCTGACCATAATTGATCAAATTGGAGCTTGAACTGGTATTTGTTTATTTCATCCTCTTCGAATGGCATACCTACAAGTGCAAGTAAAGATTTGTTTCCTTTGAAACTGTGATATCAATACATTTCTATTGCTGAATATACCATACCACATGAGTCATTTTATTTCTGAAATTTAGCATGCCATTGTTCTAATACTTAGATAAGGATACTTCGGTATTGCTGAATATAACATACCAGATCAGTCATTTTTATTGCCGAAGTATTATGCAAATAAGATATCGTTTTTGAGATGCGAAAATCAGGTTACTTAGATATATGCCAACTATATCTGAATTAGGATGTAATAAAACCTAAAGCTTTTGCACATGAATCACAAAACTTAAATCGTTCAGTTCCCTACAAGATCTTACACAGAATAAAATGCTGACAATCATACACATGCCACCAAAATGACATTAGACGAAGCTTAGTTTTGTAGTGTGCAAATAATTCATTGGACAATAGAATGTATGAACTTTTATTGTCCAAGGTTACAATGTGGGCGGCTGCAGCAGGTAACACCATGAATAAGAAGCCTTGGAGAGGCTCCCGACCTGATCTGGAAGAACCTACTGCCAAATCGATCCAGGTTGAGAGCACGGCGCTGCAGTCCCAACTCCAGAAGATGTTGAAATCGAACAAATACAAGCACATAACCGAGGAAATCCACCGATAACAGCAGACATCAGCAGCAGCACTAACACCCGACAACGAACAGCAAAATACAGTAGATCACGCCCATCAACCAAAGGAATCCAAACAAATCACATCCAGTAGAGGAAGCAGAGCAAAAAAAACACCCGCGGTGGCGCAACCCTGAAGAACACAGCGAATCCACGGTTCCACACGCAGCCGCAAATCCTTCCCCAAATCTTTTCCTAAACCTCCCAAACCCCCACAGGAAAAAAATCGTCAACCACGTGCACACGCGTCCCCGCCTTACCAAATACACAAAAGAACACCAATACTGAAATAGGTGAGACAAAGAGGGAGGAGAAAAGAGCAGAGAGAGGGGGACATGGAGAGGGGAAGACCCACGGGGCGGTAGGGCATGGTAGAGGAAGGGAGGCACTCTATCTGCACGGGACGCCAGAGGCAGAGGCTGAGGTCGACCGCGGGCTGAAGGGCCGAGGCACGAGGTCGCAGGAGAAGAAAAGAGAGGTGCGGGAGGGTGACTAAGAGGATTAGCTGCGCCGCCGGCCGCTGCCGGCCGCCGTGAGGTCGCTGCTTGGTCTCCGGCTTCACTGTCCAAATCCTCGTCAACAGGATCATTATCACCTGCGGGTGATGTATTTGGAGAAGAGGAGGGAGAGAAAATTAAGCTCACATGCGCAGCAGGATTTGGAAGTTAGGACGGAGGCGAGGAGAACCGAAAACGAATCTACTCCGTATAGTTGGTCGGTTGCGAACCGACGAACTGAAGAACCGCCATCGAGAAGGCAGAAGAGTCTCATAAAGGCACAGACAGGTAGGCCTAGGCCCAGCGATAGCGACCTGTGGATTCACCAGAAACGCTGGCAATCCTGGGAGCTTAGAGCTCTTGTAAGATGACATGACGAGCGATAAAACTAGCCTAGTTTCACTCGGCCGAGCTCGCTTGCACCAAGGGTTGCACTTTAGGATGGTTCTTCGCTATGAGTGAAAACTTCTAGACATTTTCATTTCTCTAGTATAAACTATTACCTCTTAGACTATTAGAAGACTTTGTACGGTTAGCATGGATTTTCTTCTCTTAAAGCATTGCAATTGTGCTGTTTTTCTGTCAAGTCATTTGTCGAAGTTTACATGAGTGATGATGATTATATTTCTAACGAGTTTGTCCAGGTGAAAAAGGGCAAATGATGTTACTTATTCCACTAGTAATCAGAAACACCCAAATTGTTAGCTTGATTAATGGTGTATAGATATATCTAAATTTAAATAAACTTGCGTTATCTTTTTTATGGATAGAGGTAGTACATCAGAAGAGCACGATTTTCTCCTAAGTTTTCTTGGAATAACAAGACAAAGCAAATATTGAAAGTTTGTCCCTTCCTTTCTCTCCTTGCGTATCTTTTTTTTTGGTTTAAAACTGAGAGCTTTATTCAGCTATAACAATTCCAGCGCCATCAACCTGAAGGCTAACAACTAGGAAGTCTGGGGTTACATCGATCCAACTGTTCGTCACCGTCAAAGTGCTAGCAAACTTAGCACAAAGATGGGCAGAATGGTTGGTTGACCTAGAGACATGCTGAATTACAAAAAAAGAAGTAAAACTAGTAGATAGCTCTCCGAGTTCCAACAAGATCGGTGCCACGACTGAACGAGAGCCACAACGAGTGTTCTAAAGGTTCACAACCTGTCTCCATTACCACCCTCTGGTATCCGCATAAACGAGCAAAAAGAACACCATCTCGAAGCGCTAGGGCTTCAATGACAAGAGAATCAGTAACCCAGGATAGAGTTTACTCCAAGCTCCCAAGGAAAGTTGTGTGTGTCCTTGCCACACCACCTGCACCTCCTTGGCGAGCTTCCAAAGACAGACCTCCATCAGTATTAATAACCTACCTCCTTGCGTGTCAAATAATGCATTGCTTATAACCTATCTCTGAAATCAATCTCAATGTATACATATGTATTCGGATCAAATCGGATCGGATTCAACCATAGGAGAAGTGAGACAAATGCAATAAAGGCCGTATGCGTTTATTCAACACAAAGATCAGGGATCACACCTCTCCATTTTGAAAAAAAGAAGTGAGACAATAAGTGGAGGTTCCATTCATTCATCTCTTGGTGGCCTCACTTTGTAGTTCGTCGTGCCGCCCGTCCAGAATATCTCTCTGCAATTCATTCAGAATTATTCAGAGTGAAAATACGGCTATGAAAGTATAAAGAAAAGATACCACAACGACTCTGGTACTACCTTCGCAGTGTTTGGGCTCCATGCCCGGGGCTGACATGTGGCCTCCTTCTATTCGATGGTCACTGATATCATCACCAGAACTAAACCACCAAATTTTGAAAACTATCAATGGCATATAACCACCTCTTTATGCATCATCATTATAGGTAGATATAGTTGTGCCGCCAAATGATGACCGACTCAAAATCACATGATTTACATCAAAATTTCCATGGGCAACGAATAACCATTTGAATTAATTACACGTATATTGGCCAGCTCAACTTTACTACACCTCTGGCCTCCCTATCGATCTTGTACAATTGTTCAATCTTCTGAACCTCGTGAAGTATAAGCATGAACCTCGTCGTGTACTTGTACTTTTAAGTCATGTCGGCGATGCCCCTGATCACGTACAGCGAAGTACACGTATATTCATAATGAAACCCAAAGTATACCAAAATACAGTTATGCTGAAATTGAAGTACACATGTAGTGAAACTCCAAGTACACCAAGTACAATTATATTAAAAGAGAAAGTACACCAAGTATACCCATAGTGAAACCCGGAATACATCGAATTACAGTTGTGCTGAAACCCCAAGTACAACATGCGCTAGGAATTTGACGTACACTTATGTTGAAACCCAAGTACACCCAAAGTGTAACAGTGAAAATTTTGGAAGAACACCAAAAAGTATAACGTGCGCTAGGAATCTGACGTCGAACTACCCATGACAAAGACGGGTAACCTTGCTAGAGATGTCCTAAGAAGTTGAGTAGAAGTGAGAAGCCGCAAAGTGGGAGATAGAATGCTTTGTCATGTACTTGGCCCAGTCCATTAGTCGAGTCACTAGTAGTAAGATGCAGGAGCCCAAGTGAAAGCCGCACCAACCCAACCAAAAGCCCACATCTCCACTTCCGCATCTCCCATTCGATTCCGACACCACCGCACCGCATCTCGTCGGTCTTCCCCATCGCCGGCTGAGCGATGGAGCAGCCCCGCCCTTCGCCGCCGCCGACCCTCTCCGCGCAGGAGTGGGAGCACCTCCTCGACGACTTCTCCTCCCCGCCGCCCCGCCGCCACCACTGGCTCCACCTCCCGCTCCTCGACCTCGCTCTCGCCTCCCTGCCCCGCCGCGACCTCCCCTCCCACCTCAAGCCCCTCCTCCTCTCCCTCATCGACGACCACCTCCTCCCGCCCCCCACCTCCGCCCTCCCTCTCCTCCTCTCCTCCCTCCTCTCCTTCCCCCCCGACCACCCGCTCCACGACCACCTCCTCCTCACCGTCGCCTCCGCCTTCGCCTCCGCCCTCTCCGCGCCCCTCGCGTCCCCGGACCAGGACGCCCCGCCGCTGGCCGGCCTCGTCGACGCGCTCCTCGCCGCCGCCAACCGCCCCAACCACGCCACCGACCGCGCCGCGCGCGCCCTCGCCTGCGACGCGCTGCGGGCCCTCGACCACGCCCTGCCGGGCCTCCTCGCCGACGTGCTCGGCCACGCCTACGCGCTCGCCTCCGCCGAGCGCTCCCCCGCCGCGCAGTCCTACATCCTCCTGCTCGCCTCCGCCGCCCGCGCCGTGGTCCGCCTCGGCAGGCTCGGATCCCCCGCCTCCATCCTCGCCGTCTCCGGCCCGCCCACCCCCTTCTCCGTGCCCGCTCACCTCCTCTCGCCCTCGCCACCAGCCCCCACAACCGCCCGCCCGTCCGACCAGAACGTGAGGGAGATACGGAAGGTGTTGGCCCTGATCATGGAGCGGCCGCAGGTGCTGACCCCCGCCGCGGCCATGGAGGTCGCAGCGGTCGTCGCGGAAGTCTCATCAGCAGTGCTCAAGTGGGCGCCAGCCATCGCGGCGCAGGTCAAGGTGCAGTTTGGCGGGATGGTGCACTCGTCCAGCCCGCTGCTGCTGCACTCGCTGCTCATGCTCTTCGTGCACTTTCCCGGAGCGTTCGGGCCCGATGATGAGCGCAAGATGGCGCGCCGCCTTGCGCTGGCCGCCTGCGAGGCGCACCGGCCGCTCCTGGTGCGGTTGCTCGCTCTGCATTGGCTGCTTGGTTCCGAGAGGTTCAGAGTTTCGGTGCCTGGACTCACCCGATGGTTCTACCCTGGAATGTTCGACCCCCTCGCTCTCAAGGCCAAGAAGCTGGATTGCCTTGGGTTTGCTGCTGCTAGCGTTCACACTGATAAGGTTGGAGGAGGCCAGCAGACAACTGAGCTCATCGATGATGGCCTAGTCAGCGTTTCGGCCTTCAGGTGGCTCCCGCCATGGAGTACTGAGACGGGTGTTGCATTCAGAGCGCTGCACATGGTTTTGGTTGGCGCTGCCCCTCACAGCGCCAATCACACAGGTGGCTCCGGAGCTGGTGAGCTCCTGAATTCTACTACCTTCCACCATTTTCAGGTAGAATTTATCGAGAAAGTCAATGATAGGCACACACATCAACTTGCAAGGACCCTCATTCCATCCCACAGAAGTAAAACTTAGTGATTCCTAAGTTTTTGTGTCTTTCTTTTTGCAGGCTATGTTGGTTGATATGGCATCAGAGCATCGGAGTTTAGTCCCAGTGATCGCTGATTTCATCAACCGCCTGCTAGCATGCACCACACATCGGTGGCTGGGGGAACAGTTGCTTCGAACCATTGATGAGTCCCTGCTTCCGAGGCTTCAACCGGGCTACCAGCTTGCGTCTTACTACCCTCTATTCGAGAAAATTGCACAGAATGAGGCAGTCCCTCAGCTCCGCCTAATCGAATTGCTCACCAAGCAGATGGTTTCTCTTGCCAAGACGCATGACCCGGACACAGAACTCAAGTCCTGGTCTCAGGGCAGCAAGGTTGTGGGTATTTGTCGTATCATGCTGAAGCACCATCACAGCTCCCATATATTCCTTCCCCTCTCCCACCTACTTGTGCGCACCATCGAGTCATTCCCAGACCTAGAGATCAGGGACCACGCAAGGTATCTTCGTCTTCTTATTAATCACGCAAATAGAATTCTGACATTACTTGGTTTGTGTTATCTGTTTCTTTATTGCATTCTTACCTCTTTAAATGATTCACGTAGGATATGTTTGCGGATGTTATCTTGCATTCCTGGCAAAAAACTGAGGAATCTCATGGAAATTGGAGAGCAGCCCACACCCTCGCATCCGGGTTCCATGTTTGATGTCCCATCACCACATCCTTCTCAAGATCCTAATAGCATGCCTAGTTTGGCATCATACATTCATCTTGAAAGAGTTGTGCCGTTGGTTGTGAAGCAGTCATGGGCCCTCACATTGCCTAATTTCAGTGTCCAGAGCAGAGCATCTGGCCACATTCTAAGTATACAGGATGTGACTGCCACTCCCCCGGAGCAAGAAAAGCCACCACAACCTACCATCGAGAGAATTGGCTATACACAGGAAGCACTACGCGTGATGGATTCAAGGGGGGCTGAAACTTTGGAAATCCTTAGAAGGCACTTTTCATGCATTCCTGACTACCTGCACTCATCTGGTTTCAAGATCAAAATACATTGCACGTTTAGATTTGATTCTGAGCCATTTAACACTGCTTGGGGATCTGATTCAGCTGTTTCACGTCCTGAAGGGGAAGATGAGTTGCCTGCCCTTTATGCAGTGACAATTACCTTCTCATCCAGTGCACAGTTTGGGAAGGTTCCCTCATGTCATGTGCCTTTCCTTTTGGGTGAGCCTCCAAGTTCCGGTGTGGACATTGTCCCTGTAGATAACTGCCACCAGGAAGAATCAAGTTACCGTGCATCGGTGGTGATAGAACTGGAGCCTCGAGAGCCGTCACCTGGTCTTATTGATGTTGACATCGCAGCAAATACAGAGAACTGCCAAGTTGTATCTGGTTCTCTTCTGCCGATTACAGTTGGCATCGAGGACATGTTTTTGAAGGCTAGCTTACCTCCCGATACTCCGGAAGATGGTATAGCTGAATATTACCAGGACCTGTTTCATGCTCTATGGGAGGCCTGTAACAGTTCCTCTAACACAGGCCGTGAGACCTTCCCTTTGAGTGGAGGGAAAGGGTTAGCTGCAATTAGTGGAACCCGCTCTGTTAAGCTTCTTGAGGTGACTCCAAAGGTTTTGATTGGAGCTGTTGAGAGATACCTTGCTCCTTTTGTTGTCAGTGTCGCTGGGAATTCACTCATCACCATTCTAAGGGGTAATGGAGTCATTAAAAATGTTGTATGGGAAGAAAGTGACTCAAATGGTACTGTTGGTGCTGATGCATTGGTCCCATACTCCATGGAGAACAATCTCCAGCTTCAGCACATTGATGATGACGAAATCGGGATTGGTCTGGCAAGGTATGCTCATATAAGCAAGAGAGATATGGGTGTCGTGCGTGTTCTGATATTCCTGCCACCTAGGTATCACCTCCTCTTCTTAATGGAAGTAGGCTACTCCTCCACACTGGTCAGGATAAGAACAGACCATTGGCCATGCTTGGCATATGTTGATGAATATTTGGAAGCATTGCTTTAACAGGGAAGGTCTTGGCCAAGAGTTTTCAGTTTTGTACCTTATGTAAGATTAAAGAGCATACTAGTGCGAGATAGTGTGTTTCTTTTCATTTTTGGGGGGTTTCTTTTTCTGTATTGTACCATGAGCGTTGGAGCATCATTCTTTTTGCGGGTTCAGAAGTGTAATTTCCAGGGGAGAGGGCAGTTTTGTTCATTGATCATCATCAAGAATATGCAATTGTTTATACCCTTTTATTAAGTTCCCATTATATGCTATTTCCACCAGCTATGTAAATCTGAGGTTTTCTTTCATGTCGATTTGTGAAAAGACAAAAGAGCAACTTGTGGTAATCAATGTTCATTTGCAACAAATTTGTGAGCATGCAGTCTTGACTCTTGAGCATCCAAGCCTTATACATTGTCAACGGATTGATTTACTAGGTAGTTCAGTAAACAAGATACGGCTTCATATCAGCATGCTCCAGCCTTATACATTGTTTATTTCCTACAAACCGAACCTTTTACATTGTATTTAAGTACATGGTGTTTGAACTTTGTACAAAATGATAAGAACACTAGTATCGATATTATACTGGAATTGCATATCCCCCTGTCCTTTAATTCTGGTGTTTGACCTTCTGAAGTCTAAGATCATAAGATGCTTCTAGCTTCTGTAGTTAGCTAGGAGAGAGTAGATAGCTGAATTCTTGGCCTGTATATCTTTATATTTAATGGACTGGGTAAGGGTATAAAAACCACGTGGATTCTTTCTCAGTAACTTCCTCATGCTGTCCAGTTGCACATCTAGTGCAAGTTTGTGCTGCAGACAGATCAATCAGAGTTTAAGTTTAAGGTACAGCTGAACATTTTCTACCTGTCCTCTCCAGATTTTCTTGAACTTCTAAAGCTGTTTTTGTTTGTTGAAAAATGTACTAAGCTGTTATGTTGTTCTATGGAAATCAGGACTGCTGGATACTAATGTCATTGTGGAAATAGTTAATGGTCTAGCAGCAATTATTTCGCACCATGCTTATCTTCTTCAATACTCCCTCCGTATCATATTACTCTGCATACAAGGTTTGGTCAAACTCTAGCTTTGTAATCTTTGATCAATTATCCAAGATAAAATATCAATATATACATAATCAAATGTAAATGATGTGACAGTACATTGCATTATGGTACTAATGATATTATTTTTATTTTCTAAATACCTACATAAAATTAGTCAAATTTGGTAAAGTTTGACTTTGACCAACCCTTATATGTGGAGTAGTATGAAACAGAGGGAGTACTTGTAAGGTTCACTAATAAAAAAATATATTTCGAATTTGTTGGCAATGTATTTGTAGAAAAAATATCCTTAGATCAGGTGGACAGATCAGTTTGATTATGAACTACGGCAAGCAGTTGCTAAATATCAGTATGATCAGGCGGCCTAGACTGCTTGCCATTAAATGACGTAGAGCAGAGTGCTCTATTGTTTGGTCATCTTGTCAATCCACCAGATGTATGATGCCCTTCATATTCTGCATCACTGCAACATACTTGGATGCTTAGTTTCTTCTTCCGTTGATAAGCATGTGTAGAGCTTCTGAGAACAGGCTTAGGGTTGTGCACTCTATCCTTGTCCTGCTGTTATATTTGAAGCTTGTGAGTGTGACCCTGTTTGACCAAGTTTTCTTCATCTGAACTTTGTGTAGCTGTTTTCTTGATTAATATTTTAAATGAAGTCAAGATTAAGTTTTCGCCACCATAATACTTCCTTGAACCCTGACTCTCTTAGTTGTTTGTTAAGATTGGACTAATATCTGCTGCAATGTGATTCTCAAGGTGTTTTGTCATCTAGATTTGCATTCTTTGATATTTAATATCTCTTTGCTAAGCTGTGCATGCAAACCCAAGAAGCTTCATTTTCTCAAGGTTTGTTGCTTTTTCTACAGCATGTTCATAAAACAGCAGTTGGTCCACTGTGGAATCTTGCTTTCTATTCTTGCAGTTCTCCTACATAGTTTAAGATGGTGCACCGTACAAACCCTAGCTTCTCTTGCTCGCACTTCACGTGCTACCTCCTCCCGCCCCGCTCCCTCTTCACCCTGACTAATGCTGCTACTCTGCCTCACTCCTGTCTCCACCCCGTGCTCCTCCTGCACCCTCCTTGCCTCCTCTTGTGCCCCTAGTCTCCCCTGCGTTTGTACTATAGTTTCCTAATTTTTGTTGTGCTAGTTTTTCCTTTAGTCGTTTAATGTGAGAAAAGCACCTGTACCATTCTTGTGCATTTTTTTTTATCATTTCTTCAAAAGCTATCAAACTTCTCAGTTGCCGATGATGCCATAACTGCCATATCTCTCACTATCATGGTGATTCCAATTTCAATTTGCATATTTGTGCTCCTAGCATGGTAAGCGCAGGGCACGTTGCCTGCTTGTGTTAATACTTGATGAAGTATATGCAAGTTTTCTACACAGTTTTCCTCAGGTTGGTTCAGGAGTTGGCCCGCTCTGAAAAAAATGTGTGCTTTGGATATAATTATGGTTAATTAGTAACATATTATAGCTTATTTGTTTGGAACTTGTCCAATCGATGTTAATAATCCTTATCCTGCATCAAGTAATTGTTGTACAGTACATAATGTTTGATTTTCTCAGGAGAGGAATTCTTCATAGCAACGTCTTTTCTTGATCAAACCATGAGACCCGCAGTAGTGACACGAGATAACACTAAAAGGTAAGTAACGAAGTCTAATTAATCTTTCTTCCCATAGAACTATCAATGATAACCAACTGGTTTGATGCATAGCAGTATTACATGTTCATATATGGCTCAAATTTGTAAGCACTTCAGTTTAGATATTTAAGCTCTGGGACATTATAGGATCATATTCCTTCACTATCCATTTTTCTATGTTCACACAGACATGCATTAATATTTGATTGTGTGGCTGTTTCTTGACTTCATATGCGTCAACCTGGGGTTGGTTTGTGACTTCATGTGCTTTTATTCCGTTGTGACAGTTTCTCACTGTTTGGGACAGATTGTTGCATTGCCTGACATTGACATATATGTATTCATTTCTTCGAGGCTTTAAGTCTGGTTAGCACAACATATAAAAAAACTCTTTATCATACATTGATGATCATATTTGACATCTCTTAATCACTCACAGGATACAGATGCTCATATCCATGAATTTTAAGCTAATTAAAGAGTTTCAGATTCTGCAGAGAAGGATTCAAGGGTTCTGTGTAAAAAGTTGCATGGCAGCATCAACAGGTAACTTGCAAAAAAAATCTGGTTAGACAGAATATTTATTCTTAGAGGTGATAAATTACCAGTGATGACATGGATTTTATCTAAATTTTATCATGACGCCCTTATGGCCTTTCTCCTCAGTGATTCTCTCACATCAAAGATTTATTTCCACTGCTTTTAGGATAACTTACTAAGCATTGCTGAAGGTAAATAACTATACCTGGCTTTCATATAATCGAGTACTTGCTCTATTTCCTGCCTGCACATTGGCTGAAACTTCTGTACTGGTGAGAAATGTAGGTTTTCTCCTCAAGTTCAGCGTAGCACGTGCGGTCCTAGCATGAGCAGTACAGCCTTGCATATATATTGCATAATAAGTTAATAACCACATGGTGAGAAATATTGCAATGGAGCCGATGCCAACCTGGTGAACATTGAATTTTTTTTTCTTCGATTCTACTTTCGTCTGTTGTAGCCGTGCCAGTTAGGGCTGGGCATTCGGTTAGACCAAACCGGTCGGTTCTTCGGGTTATTGACAAATTCGGTTTCTTGAAATTAAGGACCGATCGGTCTTCTAGAAAACAACTATCGGTCTCCCACAAATTCGTTTTGGTCTCGGTTTTAACTGAAGTGATCAATATCCTTCACGGCGGCAATTGAGGCATGGAATTTTTGTCTCTGATTGCTCTCTGTGCAGCTAGATGCGGATCAAAGATGGAAGCTGCAACCTTGCGCTCGCTATTGGAGGTTGGTGCCGCTGTCTCGCCTGCCGTGAAGAGAGAAAGAAAAGGATGCCGAAGGACACGAAGGAGTGAGAGGAAGGAGATGGTTTCTGGAGCCGGGATGGAGAGAGATATGGGGTGAAGATATGGTGTCTGATGGCATAATAGTTGGATGAATCCACTGTGATTTTCACAGTTTGAAACAGTAACTTTAAACGTGTCTGCCTCAAAACAAAGACGTTCATTTAGGTAGTTGACTGCAAAACAAGTTTGGTAAAATTATGCTCAAGATTATCATTTCTAAAAATCTTTGGAAAACTTGCTTGCTGCTTGTGGTTGCCGGTGATGGGAGTCTGGAGTTGAGGTGTGGTATGACTGACGCTGCCAGTATTGGTGTTTTGGACAGAGCACGATTACTCTAGAGAAAGGGAAAGCAGATGTTAGCTAGGTTCATGAGTGCACCTGGCAGTGAAAAAAAGAGCATAGTTATGCTTAACACGACAGCTCTTCTAACCTGAATGAACACAGTACACACAAAAGAGGCCACCAGTAACAGACATGTATTCTTTATGAAGAAAAGTAGGAAATCATGATTCGCTACATGCTTTGATGGAAACATTGATGTGCGCCAAATACTCGGCTGCTCTTATTGTAATTCGTGATTGTGAATAGAAAGATTTTCTCAACTTTCCAGTATTCGGTGGTGACCATCAAGAAGGTGCAGCAGCTTCGACAAATGGAGTTCCTTCTGTATCCGCTGGGCAGGTAAGCTATTGTAGTTAGTACTAGAGATGACCGGAGATTTCTTACAGTTTGTTCAGTCTCTTTAGCAAGAGCGGCATACTGAATGTTCTCTATGTTGGCCGTTTCTCAGGTTTCCTATCTCAGAAGAGGTTAGAACTTAGAACCCTGTTGAACTGTTTGTTGGTTTGTCAGCGATTGATGTACCGACAACGGTTTCTGAACACCAAGCCGGAGTGCTGGCAAGGAAGGTGCCGTGGGGACCATGTACCTGAGGGGGAGAGGTGGGAGCAGCTTCGAAGCAGTCTATTTTTGAGATACAATTAGTGTGAGCAGATGTGCTTTCGCCAAAAAACAACTCATGACAAATGGAACTTTGCGTTTATGTACAGAGTCCTGTGCTATATATCACAATGGAGCTATTATTTCTGCCGTGCCATGTCCTCTTTGATTGTTTGGAGGCCGACCTCCAGAAGGGTTTGCAACTTGCCCTTCAATGGTCACTTCTGCCGGCTCGTTTTGAGTGACAGCAGCGATGCTACCAGCGCTGCTTCACCTGACAGTTCTATTCATTTTCATCAGATTCATCAAATCCGGAAGCTTGTTGGAGAAAGGAATTTTGTGGGTAGGAATTTGTCTAGCTGTGAAAATATAACATTCAGTTTGACTGACATCTTGTTTGTGATTTTGATTTGTGAATTAAGTGATTGGTGTAAAGTGTAAACATCCCACTTGGATGCTGGTTGAATCATATGAGGATGATAGTTCGTGTTAGGGCATCTTTGGATTGCAGGAATTTAGAAACGTAGGAACAGAAAAAAACAAAGGATTGAGCTACCACATATGGTGAATTCATATAAGATTTGGAAACACATGAATATTTTGATGTGTCTTTGGATGGTGCACATGAATCAAACACAGGAATTTCATAGGATTGAGGAGAGAGTACAGAGAGATATAGTGTAAGTGTATTGGACTTCTGTGAGGTAAAATGAGGTTTGAGGTCATGTTGACATTCCTATGGAATAGGG
>NC_061510.1:402826771-402864188 GCF_022539505.1 Lolium rigidum
GTATGATTGCTGCACCCCCATGGAGACCAACGAGGCTATCCACGACGGCCACCTCGCGCGCGTGGGTTGGCTCGCTCGTCTCGCTTCCTCTCCAGCGATTGGACCATCTGTCACGCGAGTATTGGCTCGAGGAGAAAAAGGAAAGGGATCGGAGGAGGGGAAAAGGGCAGCATCCAACCAAACCTTATCCTCCAGGTGCAGTCTATCTCGTCTCCTCCCCTTCCCTCATCCTCGCTCCCTCCACTGGCCGCCAGCCGCCGCCACTCCCGCGCTCCTAGGTCAGGCCTGGGAACCGCACGCCGCAGCTCCTCCCTTGCGCCCTCTTCTTCGTGGGCGACCGACGGCGCAACTCATCCTCCGCCTCTGGCTCGTCTTCCTCGTTTTCAGCAGCTAGCCGAGATGCTTTTCCACCGTCCTGTCCACCCCTTCTGCTCCCCGTCGCCATGGGTTCTTGAGGTGGTGTGGAAAAGGTTGCAGCGAAGCAGCAGCGCCGTGCGCAGCTCTGATGGCCAGCACATCCAACGCTGCTACCGTGCCACCGCCCTCATCGTCAAGAACAAGTCCATCTGCAGGTATGTACCTTCCCCCTCCCTCTCTCTCTCTCTCTGATCCTCATAGATTCTCATCTTTGTTTGTGCAGATTTTTTTCATCTATGCATACAAGGTGTTTGACAAAAAACCTGTAGGGGAATATTAATTTCTCTCTCTTTGCACTATTTTTTACTAAAAAATTTCACTTCCGAAATTGAGCCTCAATAAAAAATCGAGTTGTTTGTCTAGCTGTTTGCAGTAGGTCAAAATATGGGTCATGCTAATTGGATAAGAACTGAACTAACTTCTTTTCTTCAATCCCCTGCCATCCATTCCCCACCTCTTCCTCCCTACCTAATATTCATGGGTTGTGTTTCAGGCCTAGATTCGTTGAGACGGAGCTACAGATGCTAATAATGGTGGTGCTAAGATGAGGATCCGAGGTTCCCCTCTCCCACGTCAAATCCCCTTTTTGTATTGAGCTTGGTCTGAATTACTCTGTGTGTGCAAAAGAAATATCAATGCTAATTAGTTTTACACTGAAACAACAAGACAACCAATGTATGAACTTTTCAGTCTTTTATATTTGCAGATTAGTGCCTTCAAAAAAACCATCTCCACTAACATGTGTGTGTGTGGGGCCTAGGAAGGAATAGTACGGTGGGCCGGTGGCGGCTCACTGGAGCGACAAGGTTTCCATGGCTGCTCCTCCGTATAAAGGTTTTAGTTCCTCATGCTTGCTTGTTATCCTCATGCCAATCCATGTGTATGTTATAACCCACAATGTTTTTTGATCCCTTAGTTTGATATTGCTTTGCTCAAGTGCGTTGCAGCTTTCATTAGAAGAGTTGAACAGCGGCAAGGGATAACATTAGTAGGTCGGCTTGCTTTGAGATTAATAGTGCCGACGGAGATGTTATTTGGTAAGCTTCATATCAGCTTATTTTTTTTGTACTATTCAACTATATGATAAGCGAACAGAAAGACACTTGTTTATATTCTTCTCCAATATTTCTAGGAATTGCTTTGTGTGCAAATAATTATGAGACAACCGAACAGAATGCCCTTGCGCCGCGGGGACTTACTACAGACAATTGCAATCTGCATACCAGATTGGTTCTATGTCAGATGATCTTTCAGATGGATGTTGAGGTAAAAACTATAACCGTGCAAAGACTCGAGGATCGCCATTCTTTTTTCAATGCTTACATTACTGTTGTACCTCCACCTTTCTTGCATATCGGCATGCTATATTACAATCGGTTGTGGGAACTTGAGTGACGTGAAAGATTTGCTTTTTGACATAAAAGAACGAACGTAAGAGAATCTGGAAGAAATATCTAATTATAAAAGATCTGATGGTTATACGGTTGGTCATAACATGCTGCAAAAATGATCATAGTATGAGACATTGAAATACAAAAATACTCTACTTCAGAGTGTGGTCCAGTGAAACTATTATATGCATTTTATTATTTTAAGAATTCACTACTAAATTTATTTTGTTAGTAGTGAAAGGTCTTATTGAATATATGGATTTTTCTCATAGTGAGAGTAACTAGAAGAAGAATATCTTTTTCAGTTAATCATTGTTTACAATCCAACCGAGTAACATTGCAGCTAGCGCGTATGTGCTTTTAGTAAATATTCTCTACTGCAGATATTAGAGGCTCTTTATATCCATAGTTTGAGGTTCTTTTAAGGATCAATTCTAATTATCAGGTGTATGGTATCATTGTATTTGGCAAAACATGCTATTGTTGTTCAAAGCTTGCAGAACATATGTACTGCAATTAAGTGCATTTATCCGTGAAATTGAGAAAGGCATCTCTGGTGCTTTCTCGGCTCTGTGATTCATGCCAGATATACATATAATCATTTTTAGTTTGACAGTGACTGTGCTTTAGGTTAGTCAAAGGACGTGGATATTTTAAATTAACACGCGATGTTAAACTATACTATAAGGCTTTAAGATGGTTCTAATAAAATTTGTTTATGATAATATTTTCTTGATCTATGAAATTTCATCTATGATCAGATGTTTGGTTTTTATTCTTTTTTTAGTATGTGAAATCTAGCCGATTAACTGTTGAGTTCATAATAATTGGAAAGCAGTCGAATGCTTCGGGTTGACTTTGCATTGTCACAACATGGCTTAAAACTATGCTCTGCTGATTGGTTGTATTTTTTGACCTTCATTCAGTAATTTCATGCAAATTTGAAAGATCATTTAAAGGAGACACAACGTTATCTACCTACGTGCTCCCTACGAGTGGTGCCCCTTGAAGTAAGACTGGGTTGTCATGTGCTTCTTCCTTAAGATTCAGAATACTGGGATGTGATGTACCTTGAAGTAAGACTGGGTTATTTCTTAGATTCTTATTTATTATGGATCAAAAGCAAATATCTTAATGTAAAAGTGTAAAACAAGAAACATTGATAATTAGAAAGGCATACTAGCTTGCACCCAGCCTGTTGCTGAAATAGACCGGGTCATAAGTGAAAGTTTCCAAATGATTGATTTTCTTTTGTTCATATGAAACCCAGTTTTTGATAGTACCAACAAGAGAAATATAATTAGTGCCTCTACAGAGTGACGAATAGGCAGCTTACCTATAGTTTAGTATTTCTTCACAATTGAGTTCTTGAACTAATCCGCTATTATTTTCTTTTTTTACTCTGTTCTGTAGGTTCAGGTTCTAATAAATATTTGCCTTGGTCAAAGCAAAGCAGTTATGAAGTTGATACCCATTTTATTAGAATACCCAGCTTCGGTGAAAGGACCGGTAACTTGCATTTTGGTTATCTGCACGTTTCTCATGTCCTTTTGTGAGCCAACTTAACTTTTGAATATTCATTCTTGTATAGGAAGCTAACCACAATCTTTTGGGGCGCCTGTTTGGCTTTGGATCACTTGGAAGGTCTTGGAGGTTTCAAGATAGTGGACACGGATCACATCTTCCGTTGTTATGAAGGATTTTGTTGCTGAAGTTATACAACTTGGTCGTAGATGGCTCTATGGTGTTCCGGTCTTGCGAGCTTGTGGTAGGCCGTCGAGGAAACTCAAGCACACTTGCCTCTTCTACTGTACACCTAGGTATATGTTCTCTCTGGTACTATAATTTTCGTCTCTTATAAATTATATTACGAACACTAGCTGCACACCAACATGCAATGTTTTTCAGCAATCGAACTTTTATATACTCTGCAATTGTAAGCTTTTTAATCGATCTAAATTTCGCATGTACACTTGTTCCTTTAGTTAATTGGTTCTCTCTCCACAATTGGTGTGTGCTGCTATGTATGACTGCAAACCTGACATAATTTAGCTTTCTCTTAATTCTCCATTCGATTTACTTCTATTCTCTGTTATATTTCCAAGTCTATTTAAGCATGATCACAGTTACTAATTTTCTTGTGTTTACCTTTCTCTTACTATCCCATTATATTTACTTCCATGGCATTTCTTTCTAAGAAGCTATTACTTGCCAAATTTCATCTTTGCACTATTTTATACTCTGATATCGCTGGTAATTTTGGTTCTTTGACTAAAAAGGGTTTGATTCATTTGTGCGACTTTGCTTAGAATCCGTGTGACCTGCAAAGCACTCATCCATGCGACCTGAAAAACTGGCATGCATGTTATTCTGAATTATTTGGACCGATTGGTCTAAAAGGTAACGAGTAACAACACACTGATCTGATGTCAACCGAGATGCAGGTCCTAGATACTCCGCAGTGCATGGCAGTTGGCGCCTCCTCCAATCCCCCCCCCCCCCCTCATTGGCCCACATAGCCATAAAGTAATATCGCAACGCCGAGACATACGAATATGCTGACTCGTTGTAGATTTACTCCAGTGGATGCTTCAGGCATTTTTCTAATCATAGGTTACATTTCTTGACCTTTTGGTCCGTGAGAAAGAGAGTATGGATGCTCAAACAATCAACACCGCATTGATAGTTCATTTGCACGTGCACACACTCAATTCACTGAGGTTAGATTTCTAATTCTTTTGGTGTTGATTACGCAATAATGTTGCTTGTGCATCCCAATTCAGTAGGGGTCATCTGCAAAGGCCATTTTTGTTTCTAGAGGCATATGCCAAACCCATGACTTAAATAATTTGAGACCACTAGATTCGTAAGATTTTTAAACTGTTCTTCACCATTGTTCTGTGTCTGAAATATGTTGGTGTAGACTATGAGGGAACCTACTGAACAGTCGTATCAGTCATGCAATTTCATGTGTGTTGCTTGTTCTCTTTCCTACTGAGATAGATGCTATTGGTGTATATACTTATATGTGATGATGCCATGATTGTCTGCCCACTAATGCTTGGTTATTTTTTGAGCATGCGCTTTCTTGCATAATTCCGAGTTCAGAAGTAAAGGGGATTGAAATTATATTTTCTTGTTCCATTTTAATTTAGGTGACATAGAATTGTGACCAATTGGTACATAGACAACGCCATTTCTGACCTGAAGGGGAAATGAGAATAGGAGTTCAGTCTATATATATCCAACTTGGATGTCCACTAAAACTAAACCCATCTGTCATGTATATGAACTGTGATCCTATTAACTTTACGTCAGAAAAATACCAGGTTGCTTAAAAGGGTGGATTTCACCGATTTGAAATTAAGCTTGTTTTTCTTGGTTATGAGCTAAAAGCTTCTACTGATAGGCGGCTGAAAAGTAAATCACTTGACCATATCAATTTGCATCAATCAAAAACACTTCTGGTTGCCAATGCCGTTAGGATTTGTCTGCAGCTCCTCCTGATCTTGGCTGGCGGATCAGATGGACTTTTGGATAAAAGGATACCTTCAGCTCACTTAGTGTATTTAGTATTCTTCAATGTTCTCCTTTGTTTTTACATATGCTTTATGATTTTGATGTTGTTTCTTTTGCCGTGATCTGAAATAAGTTCTGGTTTAGTTATCTGTTTTGGTTTTTGTTAGGATAGGAAAACTACACAGATGGTCATGCTCTCAATCCTTCTTTGTTTAACTTGATTTTTGTTTCTCAGGTTAATCATGTAATCCTTACATAGATATTTCAGAAGCATATCACAGGATTTCTCCGCTTGAACTGGGAATGATAAATCCCCGCAGCTGTATTTCTTCTTTGTTCCCATATATCCAGTCATCCAAGATTGACCTATTAGTTAGACTTACGGAGTTTTTGAGTAGGTGCACTATTTTTTTACAGGGTAAGTGTTGGTTTTCATTATTCTGTGGGACTGAAGCATTTCACATTTTCACTGTCAAATTTTGAAAGCATACCATCTATCGGTGAGATTATCTTACAACCATGTGTGTATATGTTTTGTTTGCAGATGTCAACTCCACTATTTCATCCTCTGTTCTCTCATTTAATTCAGATATATGACTATTATAATCTTTCCCTCTTTCACTGCCACTCCCTTTATTTTGGAGAGTTGTTATAAATAATCACCATACTAACTCTCTGTATGTAGTCCAAAAATTATTTAGTTCACATTCAAACCTAGGGTGGCATTAAGTGGCTGACGTTTGTCGATCTACCAACCCAATATATAAATATTCTTTTTCTATTCTTGATAGAAATTTCAATACAAGGTACCTTAAATGCAGAAATGTTTTATTTGATATCCCCATCTCTCACAGATGCTCCACACAATAGGTACATATCTCTAAACCTATCTTTCAGAGATGCCCTATACAATAGATATATATCCTGGAGTCTCTCTTCCATCAAGAGTAGGGTGTCAAGCAGTGCCCCGCATAATCAAAACTAGAGCAAACTTAACCTGTAACTGATGCAAAATTAGCAGTGTTAGTGAAGAGATTTGTCCCAGATCCCGCCCCGCTTGACACCCTACTGAAGATTAATTTCCCAGTTTATATGATCCAGAATATGGGTAACAGGGTTTGCGCTACTTGTGTATACGTATCGTCTCTTACATTCCCTACTTTAGCTTTTATGAACCATATCTGGATGAAGTGGTCTATCCTTCAAAATTAAATGTCAATAAAACATCACTATTTTTCTTCCCGTCCTCATGTCTTGTAAAATAGACTGTTGCCAACCTTTTTTTATCCATTCAACACGATATTGTGCTGCTCTTGACTACCACCTGAATATTGTCTTTGTTGTTACTCAACAGCCAGCTGTTAAATGGAGGTTGTCAAAATTCTAACCAATGTCATGATCCAGGTCATGTTCCATGCTCCAGGACATGCTGAAGAAACTGCAACTGCCCAATCAAATAACAGTCAGATCACAAGATATATGGTTCTGAGTGAAAGGAAAATACTGAAAAACTATAGCCAGAATGGGCTTGTCATTGAAGATTATGCTACCGCTTCTATGTACAATATATTTCTCTACATTTTCTTTACGTCTATTTATTACTAATTACTACTTATTATCGGCTTGTATTGCTTAACTGATCTGTGTAATTTTGTGCTGGTCCCAGTAATTAAGTCAACTACATTCTCTTTGTTCCCTTTTTGGAAAATATTTTTTTACAAAATATTAATCAGTGTGGTAGACAATTTTATCAGCTATGTCGTGTCCTCTAAAGACTGTCTTTCCTTTGTAATTGACATGTACATACGAATTAGGTTCCCACTGCAAGTCCCCTTGTGCAATTGTGTGGATATTGCTTTTGCCATTCGTTCGTGCTAAGTTGTTTTTGTACTTACCTTTTTAAACGACTAAGTTATGTGTATCTTTCCTACCGCCTACTCACATTAGATTTTCATACATGGTTAATATAGCGGTTGCCAAATTATTTATCAGTGTGAAAGTCGAAGAACGTGCTCCAAGGCTTGTCCATGAAATACTTTTTTCCTACTCCATTTGTAATTTTGTGTTATTTATCCCATGTTCATCCCTATTGGCTTTGTTTTATAAAACTAAAACGAAATAATTATTATTTTACATATTTTTTTATCGTGGTTATAGAAAGTGCACATCGGCTTGAGTTTCACGGGATCGTGCGCCAAGGCGCACTTCTAAATCTAGTAAGAATGGATTGCATATGCATTTGGTAGCACCAATCCAATGACCCAAGGGCATTCCGTAGGAAAAATTCCTTACGATATAAATCTTACAAAATTCTTATGAGAATCATACAATCCAAGGAGGCTCTAACAGTGGACAACTCGTTATTGATGTTTCCCATGACTCCATGAGTGCATTTAAGTAGACTGCTTGGATTATTTTTTTATGCCGAGCAACTTCAAAAGGCATACTTGTCCCTTTTTTATTCATGTCAAATTTCAAACTTCAAGTTGTGTTGGGAGAAGCAGCTTCGTGGCGACTAATTAAACAATATTTTATAATAAATAAACAACTTGGTGACTTAACATCCACACACAACGATTCCAAAGAGTAAATAGGCGATGAGGACATCGCCGGACTAAGTTACGTGGGAACCTTTTGTTCATATATGAAAACCTTGGGACATATATTTCTTGTCGAAGTAGGCTTTCGCCCTGCTATATTTTAATATAACAACCATACCGATACAATAGTTTGAAACAAAAGAAAATGCTGGAACAACATGATAAAAAAGAAAAGAAATGAATGCAATGGTGAAGCGACGAAAACGATGATGACCCGTAACCGTTGCGCCCTCGGTCTTTGATCCACCACGCTCCAAGCACCCCAAAGCGCCTCGTGCCAAGCAACCCCTTCAAGATTGGAAACACCGTCGACATTGCCCTCAGTCACTATCAAAGTACAACTAATCCTCTCCCCCCCCCCGAAGGGGTCCCATGAGTTGGTACAAGTGGCACAAGAGTACATATGAAATATGTGCTATTGTTGTACTTTAAGTTATCAGTGAGTCCTATATCAAAACTAACACAATATTCTTCGATATTGGACCATCAGTAAGTTATATTTTCCATACACAATGTTAGCAGTGGTAGAGCCAGCTAGTTATGGAGACTGAGCAAGGTGTTGCCACGCAACAATGGTTTGCATGAGAAAACATTAGATACAACCTATTTGATTATATTTGTTCTTATGGAGTTTTACCGGAGGAGCCGAGGTCATAGGGAGATGGATTCGGCGCAACACCTAAAGCTCAAATAATAATTGAGCTTTCTAGTTTTATCACTTTATGGAGGAGGATATGATGACATCTAATACATTTAGTTCAAAAACTTGTCGCAGTAGTAAGTCGACATTAAGCTTCAAGTGGCAAACATAGTTGCATTTATGAAAATAATTACTTCAAATAAATTGACAAATGATAAATACACTCACATATGCACTTTATTGAATGATGTTAGCATAAACCCTCAGGAAAAAAAATCTTTGACCTATGTATCCATTAAATTCCTAGTTCTTTTTCGATTCATGCACATTTTTATCTACATGTTTCATACAAAAGTCTACTATCACCTATCTAGTTGTTGCCTTTGCAAGGTGATGGAACAACATTTCCAGATTCTGTCCATTTTGCATTCTGGCAGGTGCTTTCGGTGTCACCATTGCCACTCTCTAACTTCAATTCAATGTTCTCAAGGGTTATGCCAGAGCACGGAGCATTTTTGTTGCAACTCAACTTGATGGCATCCTCGGAAGTGGTAGTCCCTCTAATGTTCTCGAAGACGATGTTGCTGATCTCCACCGCCGATTCTTGATCCTTGCATGGCTTAGCAGAGTCACAGTAGTTCTGGTCAATAATAATTGGATTTTGAACATTGTCCATGATAATGTTCTGAAATATGATATTCTTCGCGAACCCACTTCCGCCCTGCCATGTCTTGATTCGGGCACCGTTGGTCGTGCCATATAATTGCACCGAGTCAATTGTAATGCCGGAAACCTCCGCTCTAGAGTTGTCATCTCCCAAACTTCCAATGCTGATGCCATGTCCGGGACCACACACGACTTTGGTGACATGAAGATTCTGAGTTCCATCCTCAATCGACATGCAGTCATCTCCGGTCTTGATGATACACCCTCTAACTTGCACATCTTTGGAGCGCGTGATGTGGATGCCATCGGTGTTCGGGCTTGTGCTGGGCGCCGTGATAGACATGCGGGTTAATTGCACGTCGGTGCAATCCTCTATCGACATATGGATCTGTTGGCTGTGTCGACAATTTTCAGGTTGTCCACCTTCAGATTGTCGCATAGGTGAAATGTCAAAGCAGTGGGAGCCTGTGTGCATGGCAAAGCTTCATTGGTCTTGCATGAGTTCTTCCACCAAATCTGGCCATTGCCGTTGATTGTGCCGCCAACGGTGACAGTGAGACCGGAGATTCCTTGGAACATGATCCAGTGGATGTTGTTTTCAGTCCAGTCTGACCGGCTCGGAGGAGCTACCATCGTGCCTTTTACGGTGCAGACGACTGTGGATTTGCATGGGCCAGAATGCTGGAATTTGGGGCATTTGGGCTTTGGTCTATGGCTCATTATCAAATTCTGAAACTCACACGGTCCATTCCAAATTTCAGGAGTGTAGTTTTCGGTTTGAAAGTAGAGCTTCGAATTTTGAAGCACACAACCTAGCCAAGCATAGTTTATCTCTTGGGGTTGGCCGGCATACATGGCTGGGTACCTCTCATTCTGTGACAGTTCCTGTAATTGCTGTTTTTGATGAATAATAAAGCTTGGCTGGTTTGTCTCAAAAAAAAAAAAACTAGTGGGGGCTAAAGTTTAGTCCCACATTGCTAGTTGGGAGAGAGTTGGAGTGACATATAAGGTGGGCTGTTCTAGTCCTAGTAAGTGAGTGAGAAGAGAGAGAGCCCTCGCGCACTCCTCCTCCTCCGCCGTCCGCCTCGTCATGACACGTCACGCCGCGCCGCGGGAATCTCGCTGAGCCGAGCTTATCTTTTTGCTGTTTCGGAAATTAATTATATAATCAGTTTTGAGTCATTAACGGATGCGTTACTCAGCCGTTTTGCCTTCCGGTTTTTCTGGATCGTGGCTGTGCCGACTCGGACGTGGGCTGCGCCCCACGACCTTCCCGAACCGCACTATATAAGATCCTGCGCAACCCTAGCCGCCACGACTAGACGCATACGCGACTACCTGTTTCCAGTTCATTGCGCCACCGCCTTCGTCTTCCTCATCCCGTCCGTCGGCGTGCACCGACTGCCGGGACAGTAGGCCTCCGGAACCCTGCCTCTCGTAAACCTGTACGGGTGTGGGGCAATCAGGTTTTTAGGGAGCGCTCCGGCGCGACTACTGGCATCACGACGTCGTCATCAGACGACGAGCTCCTCCACACCGACAACTTCTTCCCGGACCTCAACGACTTCTTCGACAACTTCAACATGGGCGACAACGACGCTGCTGCGAAGTATGTGATCTTGTCGTTTCTCCTCCAGTTTCTGTTAGAGTTTCATCTTCTAGTTTCTGTGGTAGATGCGATCGGTTTGTCTTGTTTACATGTGATCTGTTCATCTACCTTACTAATCTGCACGATTAGTTTATCTGTTATTTTCATAATCATGATTTATCAATTACTTGTACGGATTATTTCATATGGATATTTTCTTATATATTCAACAAAGAGTGGTGGACTTGGTGAGGTAGCTCTTGCCCTTTGGAACGAGCAGCACGACTGGCCGGGAAGAGGAGCACGCCGCGCTCCACGCCTTTGCCAAGGCCTGCGTGTCGTCGTGCTTCCCGTCGCCCCGAGCGCCCCTTTGCCAAGGCTGTTCCACTGAGCTAGCATCGCAGACGGACATCAAGAGCAGCGCGAGCAGGGGAGACCACACGAGCTTAGCACTCGTTGACGACGCCATTAATTTGGAGTGAGAATGAACCGGAGAAGCCTTGTGATTTACTTTGGTTTCGATGGGGAGTGATGGATGGATGACTGCCAAGGGGCACAGGCGAGGCGTATATATAGGTGCGGCGTATGTTGCTTGGCTGGGGAGGAGTTAGGCTAGGCAGCTCGACGCGTGTGTTTGGGTACGTAGTGCTTTGCTGCAACTTGTATCACCATGCTTTGTCTCCATGTAAGACCAGGAGATAAATGTGGCACAATTCTCAGAGTTCTGCATGTTTCTCACGACAGAAATCTCGCTCGTTCGATCTTCCTCCCAGGTAACTCCATGCACAATACACTGATGCACGTGCTTCTACTTCCTAAACGTTTAGTTGGTAATGTAGACAATGGGAACGGCAATCCATGCACATGGACCTGTGTGCATCCATCTTCAGTGTGGCTGATCATTGGCAGATCGATTGACGCAGCGATCACCAATCACTCGCCCACTTTATTTCCATAGATCTGTAGTACAAACCACTTCGTCCTGAACAGGAACAGGCAGTTAATCAAAAGGGGTTTAGGTATCGCGTGCAGGCGTTCGTTCGCATCACCAGCAGATGCTGTTGGTAGTCTGGTTGAACCACGGGGCCATGGCGGCTAGCTTACTCATCCTCCACGGCAGTTAACCTGGACGTGACACGTTGCCCGTCGTTTGCACATACGTACTGACACAAGCTAGGACATGGCGGCTACTAAATTGATCGAAGCCGTTCGATCCATGCATATGTACCATTAACTTGGATGACTAGTACGTACTAGATGGTACTAGTACTACGTTAATTGATCACGGTTTGGTCTGGTAATTCGGGGAACTTGATCACCACATGCTTCCTGCGTCCGTAGCTTGCACAAGCGTTTTACCGAACTGGGTATGCCTTCGGCTGGCAAGCGAGCCTGGAGTTTGGCGAAATACCACGCCCGGAACTTTTCCTTACATTTCAGTTATCTCTACTTCCATGCTCTACGTGTCGAATTGGACTCTCAGAAAATTTAGATTTAGCAGAACCAATAAAATTTTATGGCCTGGTAATTTTTTTTTTTGCAAAAATGGCATGAATTGACGATGGCGAACTTATAAATCATACTACCTCCCTCTCTATAAATAGATGTCTAAGATTTATTAAATTTGGATATGACTAGATACCATTTAGTGTCTAGATATATACATCCAAATTTAGACAAACCCCATACATCTATTTGTAGATGGAGGGAGTAATAAATTTGAACACTTTTTTTCAAACTTTTGCTAAGTGCATTGTTGAGATCTGGAACAATACAAAAAAATCATGCATGCATTTATTTTATGAGAAATTTACGGTGCTAGGCAGTTAAATTAGGTCTTATACTTTGGAATAAAGGAATTAAATCGGTTAGCAAAAGATATTATTACCATGGCCAACCCACCTTGGCCTGATTTACCGGGATCAACTCAGCTTATTTCAAGCATTGAAAAGTGATTTTTTTTGTCACACGCCAAAACCAACAATTGAAAAAAATCACTTGATTATTTCCCTTAAAGGGTAAAACATAGTCCATGAAATTTAATTCAAATATCATCTCATTGCAAACATGAAAAAATTTAACTTCTTGTGGTAGACAATACTAAGTGGAGTTTATTGAGAAACACATTTTTTCCCTTTCACCCAAACTACCGCTGGCAAAAACCAACAAGGATAATTGTAGGTAATGAGGGAACCTGCCTCTGGTTAGGTTATATTTTGTTTATTATAGATAATGTGCCTTTTTCCATAACATTAATTATGAAAATTTTGGCGAGTAAAAACTAATCTCACACTTTCTGAATTGTCAAGCATCCAACCCCCCCAAAAAATGAACGGAAAATGTTCACGAGACCTACACTATAGGTATCTTCTTGGTTTTTACCTTAGTTCTTGTAGAGTAATCCAAAAACATTTTACAAAAAAGTCTTACGGACTCGCATAGCAGGAATGAGAATCCAAAGTCAGCCCCGGTTTTTCAGGAGGGGAGGAAATTTCAACCAACAAATGTAACCCACGTCAGCCCGTACATTTTCCGTAAGCCATTTCGTCCGTACGTCCAGGATTACCGGTTCTTGTATCCACCACATGATGGGCTCCTACACTAGAGGCTTATCTAGTCTGCTAATAGCTAGCATGATATAGCCCGAGTTGGTAGACTTACTTGAACACCAACCCATCTCGGATCACCAGTGCTCCTAGTTGCACAATGAGTGCTTTTACTCGTAGAATTTTTCTCTCATTTTATAGAGGAAGATATGATGATATTGACTACATTTAATTTAGAAACATCTTGCTGCATCAAATCGAAAGTATACTTGAAGTGCGAAGAAAATTTGCATTTCAATATATTGATTAATGACAAATACACTCATAGATCCAATGAATTGAATGATGTTAGGTTGTTAGCATAAACACTAAATAAAAATATGTGACCCATGTATATACAAAATGGCTAGTTCTTCCTTGATTCATGCACATTCTATATACATTTTCACGCAAACTTATACTATGGTTAGGACATCTAGTTGTTGCCTTTGCAAGGCGATGGCACAACATTTCCAGATTTTCTCCATTTTGCATTCTGGCATGTGCTTTCGGTGTCGCCCTTGCCACCCTCTAATTTCAACTCGATGTTCTCCAGGGAAATATCGGAGCACGGGGAATTTTTGTTGCAACTCAACTTGATGGCATCGTTGGAAGTGGTAGTCCCTCTAATGTTCTTGAAGATGATGTTGCTGATCTCCACTGCCGATTCTTGATCCTTGCATGGCTTAGCAGAGTCGCAGTAGTTCTGGTCAATAATAATTGGGTTTTGCACGTTGTCCATGATAATGTTCTGAAATATGATATCCTTCGCGAACCCACTTCCACCCTGCCATGTCTTGATTCGGGCACCGTTAGTTGTGCCATATAACTGTACCGAGTCAATTGTAATACCAGAAACCTCGGCTCTGGAGTTGTCGTCTCCCAAGCTGCCAATGCTGATGCCATGTCCGGGACCACACACGACTTTAGTAACATGAAGATTGTGAGTTCCATCCTCAATCGACATGCAGTCATCTCCAGTCTTGATGATGCAGTCTCTAACTTGCACATCTTTGGAGCGTGTGATGTGGATGCCATCGGTGTTCGGGCTCGTGCCGGGTGCCGTGATAGATAGGCGGGTTAATTGCACATCGGTGCAATCCTCTACCGACATGTGGATCTGTTGGCTATTGACAATTTTCAGGTAGTCCACCTTCAGATTATCGCATAGGTGAAACGTCAAACCAGTCGGAGCCTGTGTGCACGGTAGAGCTTCGTTGGTCTTGCATGAGTTCTTCCACCAAACCTCGCCGTTGCCGTTGATAACACCACCGCCGGTGACTGTGAGACCGGAGATTCCTTGGAACATGATCCAGTGGCTGATGTTGTCGTCACTCCAGTCAGACCGGCTCGGAGGGGCCACCAGCGTGCCTTTTACCATGAAGACGACGGTGGACTTGCATGGGCCAGAAAGAGTGGTGGACTTGAGCAAGTAGCTCTTGCCCTTTGGAACGAGCAGGGCGGCCGGCCGGGAAGAGGAGCACGCCGCGCTCCACGCCTTGGCCAGGGCCTGCGTGTCGTCATGCTTCCCATCGCCCCGTGCCCCATAGTTTTCGATGCTGAACACAACGGAGGTGCCCTCAGGCTCTTTCACTGAACTAGCATCGCAGACGGACAGCAAGAGCAGAGCGATCAGGGGAGACCACAAGAGCTTAGCAGTCGTTGCCGACGCCATTAATTTGGACAGAGAATGAACCGGAGAAGCCTTGTGATTTACTTTGGTTTCGATGGGAGAAGAAGAGTTGGTTGAGTGATGGATCGATGGGCACCGGCGAGGCGTATTTATAGGTGCTTGGCTGAGGAGGAGTTAGGCAGCTCGACGTACGCGTGTTTTTGGGTGCGAAGTGCTAGCTCCAGATTGGCGCATTGCTGCAGTTTGCATCACCATGCTAAGCGTGTTTGGTCTCTCCATGTAAGGCCAGGAGATAAATGTGGCACAATTCGCAGAGAGTTGCATATGTTTCCCACGGCAAAAATCTCGCTCGTTCAATCTCCCTCCCAGGTAACTCCATGCTCAATGCGCTGATGCACGTGCTTCTTCTTCATCTTCCTCTCAACGTTTCGTTGGTAACGTACACAATACGAAGTGCAATGCATGGACCCTTGATTCATCAGATGGCACATGTGCATCCATCCACCAGCCACTCAGCCTTTTTTATTTCCAGAACACGAAAAGGCATTCAGTTAGCAAAAGGTTTAGGTAGCGCACGTCGTGTTGAGATACATATCTTGTATATCTGGATGTGTATCCTCTGTAGTTATTGTATAGCGATACATATCCTTGTATTTACTATTGGGCCCGCCTCCTTCCTTGTATAGTCGAGGACGTGGCCTATATATGTACCGCCATATGCATCCGATCAATACATCGAGCATTGCATCTCCTTTTACATGGTATCAGACACCTCCTAGATCCTAAACCCTAGCCGCGCGCCGCCTCTCCTCCCCGTGCGCCGCACCCCCCTCCCCCACCCCTAAACCCTAGTAGCGCCGCCTCTCCTCCCTCTCCAGCCGCGCGCCGCCTCCCCTTCCTCATCATGTCGACCCCTAGCTCCAACCCCTTCGCCGACTCCTCCATCCCCGACCCCGGCCAGCTCCGCGCCGTCGCCATCTCCGACCATGTCCCCGTCAAGCTGTCCACCACCGCCGCCAACTACCTCGCCTGGAAGACGTACTTCTACCTCCTCTTCCGCGAGTACAACCTGCGCGATCACATCGACGGCACCGCCGACCTCCTCGCCTGCGACGCCGACTGGCTGGCCATCGACGCCACCATCATCCGCCGGCTCTTCCTCACCGTCTCGCCGGACATCTTCAAGACCGTCGTTCGGGAAGGCGATGATGCCCGCACGGTGTGGGGAAAGATCAACGGCCTCTTCACCAATAACAAGCTCCAACGTGTTGTCTTTTTGCAGCAGGAATTCTTCGGCACACCCCAGGGCGATCAAACCTTGGACGCCTACTGCCTGCGCCTCAAGGCAATCTCCGACGAGCTCCAAGACCTTAGGTTCCGGATTGGCGACGAGCTCCTCCTCTCCACCCTCACCGCCGGCCTCAGCGAGGACCTCGGCAACGCCGCCTCCAACCTCACCCTCATGACCAACCCTACGTTCGAGCGGGCGATCGACTACCTCCGGCTGGAGGAACGCCGGCTGAAGGGTGTGCGCACCCGGGCGGTTCACACCGCTCTATGGGCAAGCGGCATCAGCGTTCTTCCTCATGGCGGAGGAGCTCCACCGGCGCCCACCCCCGCCCCTCCACACTCTGCGCCTCAGCCGCAACAACACCAAGGAGGAGGGGGCGGTGGCCGCGGCTGTCGCCGTGGCCGTGGTGGTGGCCGTGGCTGTCGCCGTGGCCGTGGTGGTGGCCGTGGCGGTGGCCACAACGGCGGCCCTGGCATCGTCGGTCCGCGCCCCGGGTACTCACACCCCACTCCGCCGTGGGCGGGCGGACACAACCCCTGGACGGGGGTCGTGCACGCCTACACCATGCCCGTTCCGCGCCCCCATCCCCGGCACCGTCGGCCCCCGTCCGCCGACGCATCAGGCCTTCCTCGCCGCGCCACCGCAGGCTCCCGCCGGCCTGCCCTACGCTCCCGTCTACGGCGGCATGATGCCGCAGGCCCCGACGGCCCACTGGGACCCCGCGCTGTACACCGCCCTTCAGCACGCCCCCTCGCCGGGCGCTTACCCTGGCGGTGGAGACTGGTTCATGGACACCGGAGCCTCCGCACACATGGCTGCTCACCCGGGTAACCTTTCCACTTCATCTCCGACATCCACTTCCTCTCGCATCATCGTCGGTAACGGTGCTGGTCTTCCCATCTCTCATATTGGCTCCACTCCTTTTCCTTCTAATTCCACACCATTGTCTCTTAATAATGTCTTAGTTTCACCACATCTTGTTCAGAATTTAGTTTCCGTCAAAACTCTTTCTCGCGATAACTTTGTAACTGTGGAATTTGACGAGTTTGGTTTTTCTCGTAAAGGACGCCCGTACCCGGATGGTTTTGCACCGCTGTGAGAGTCCCGGCGACCTGTACCCCGTTCAGCCGTCTCCCTCCACTCACGCTGCACCTCGGGCGCTCTCTGCCGGCGTCGACCTTTGGCACGCTCATCTTGGCCATCCCAGCTCCACCTCGCTCCGCCAAATAATGAGAGGCTTTTCTTTTTCATGTAATAAAATGGCGGCTCACTCATGTGACGCCTGCCGACTAGGCAAACATGTTCGGCTTCCTTTTAGTACTTCATCCACAGTTGCATCTCTTCCTTTTCAATTACTTCATAGTGATGTATGGACGTCCCCTATACCGAGTCATTCTGGTTTTCTTTATTATCTTGTTATTCTCGATGATTTTTCTCACTTTGTCCGGACTTTTCCTCTTCGTAAGAAATCTGATGTCGCTTCAACACTCACCGCCTTTTATTCTTATGTGTCTACACAGTTCGGTCGTCCCATCCTCGCCCTCCAAACCGACAACGGCAAGGAGTTCGACAACACCACCATCCGCACCCTCCTCTCCACCCACGGCACCATCTTCCGCCTAACTTGCCCATACACCTCCCAGCGAGAACGGCCGCGCCGAGCGCGTCCTACGCACCCTTAATGACTGCGTCCGTACCCTCTTGTTCCACGCCCACATGCCCCCTCAGTTCTGGCCGGACGCCCTCTCCACCGCCACTCTCCTAGTCAATCTACGCCCGTGTCGCCCTCGCTGGAATTACACACCACATAACCTCCTGTTTGGCTCACCCCCCTCATACGACGGTCTCCGCATTTTTGGTTGTCGTTGTTTCCCTAGTACCGCTGCCACCACCCCTCATAAACTCGCACCTCGCTCCATTCCGTGTGTTTTTCTCGGTTACCCGGCTAACACCAAAGGCTACCGTTGCTATGATCCGGTCTCTCACCGCGTCATCACATCCCGGCACGTGTACTTTGATGAGCACCGTTTTCCCTTTGCACAGGAACAGGTGAGGACTTCTCCTCCCGCGACTGACAGTCCGCGGCGTCGCGGTCCTACCTTGGTGGAGGTCCCTGGCTCGGCAGCGCCTCCGCGCGCTCCCTCTACTACAGCTGCGACACCTTCCGTGACGCCCTCGAGCCCTGCCTCGGGCTCACACGTGGCACCCTCGAGCCCCGCCTCGGGCGCCGCCGCCTCGCCTCCGACACCGCCCGCGTCGCCCTCGAGCACTGCCTCGGGCACCGCCGTGTCATCTGCGTCCTCGACCGCGTCGCCCTCGAGCCCCAGCTCGGGCGATGCTTCGCCTCCGGCCCCGCCTCCGCCTCCTCCGCCGCCGGCGACGGGCCCCCTCACGCGCGCCCGTGCGGGGATTCGCGTCCCGAGCACGCGGTACCCCTCGGATGAGTACGTCTGCACCGCGTCGACTTCCGCGGCTTCACCAGCCTCGCCGTCGCCTATGCCCACCTCTGCCCGGGCTGCTCTCCGCGACCCGCAGTGGTTTGCGGCCATGCATGATGAGTTCGACGCCCTACAGCGGAACCAGACATGGACGCTTGTTCCCCGCCCCCCTCACGCCAACGTCATCACCGGGAAGTGGGTCTTCAAGCACAAGTTCCATTCGGACGGTACCCTCGACCGCCACAAGGCGCGGTGGGTGGTTCGTGGTTTTCGCCAGCGCGCCGGCGTCGACTTCACCGACACCTTCGCCCCGGTTGTCAAGCCTGGGACGATCCGCACCGTTCTTCAGCTCGCGGTCTCCCGCGCATGGCCCGTGCATCAGATGGACATCTCCAACGCCTTTCTTCATGGCCATCTCAAGGAGCAGGTCTTCTGCCAGCAGCCCACTGGGTTCGTCGACGGCGCCCACCCCGACCATGTGTGCCTCGCTCTCGCGCTCATTATACGGGCTCAAGCAGGCCCCACGCGCCTGGTACCCGCCGCATCGCAGCGTTTCTTCACCAACTCGGCTTCCGCTCCACCCGCTCCGATGCATCGCTGTTCGTGTACAACAACGGCGCCACCACCGCGTACCCGCTGCTCTACGTCGACGACATCATCTTAACGGCCAGCTCCACGGACCTACTCGCGCCAGCTCACCGACCGTCTTCGCGCTGAGTTTGCCCTCAAGGACTTGGGGCCTCTCGCACTACTTCCTCGGCATCGAGGTCGTACGTCGCACCGACGGCTTCTTCCTCCATCAGCGCAAGTATGCCCATGAGCTCCTGGACCGCGCCGGTATGCTTAATTGCAAACCCGCGGCCACGCCTGTCGACACAAAGTCCAAGCTCTCCGCCACAGACGGTTCCTTGGCCACGGACGCGTCATCTTACCGCTCCATCGTCGGTGCCCTGCAGTACCTCACCCTGACTCGTCCCGAGCTGCAGTATGCTGTTCAGCAGGTGTGCCTTCATATGCACGCTCCGCGGGATCCTCATTGGGCTGCGGTCAAGCGGATCCTCCGCTACATTCGTGGTACCATGGACTTCGGTCTCTCTCTCCACGCCTCCACCGCCACGGACATCGTCGCCTACTCGGACGCCGATTGGGCAGGCTGCCCCGACACGCGTCGCTCCACGTCTGGCTACTGCGTCTACTTCGGCCCTTCGCTCATCTCCTGGTCGTCTAAGCGACAGCCCACGATATCTCGCTCCAGCGCCGAAGCGGAGTACCGGGCTGTTGCTAACGCGGTTGCTGAGGTCTCCTGGCTGCGGCAACTCCTCGTTGAGCTCTCATGTCCCGTCGCCAAAGCCACCGTGGTCTACTGCGACAATGTCTCCGCCGTCTACCTCTCCGCCAACCCGGTTCATCATCGCCGCACCAAGCATATTGAGCTGGACATCCACTTTGTTCGGGAACAGGTGGCGCTTGGACACATTCGAGTACTTCATGTGCCCACCTCCCAACAATTCGCGAATATCATGACCAAGGGTCTCCCTACAACATCTTTTGAGGAGTTCCGGTCCAGTCTATGCGTTCGACCAGGCGACGCTTCGACTGCGGCGGGTGTTGAGATACATATCTTGTATATCTGGATGTGTATCCTCTGTAGTTATTGTATAGCGATACATATCCCTGTATTTACTATTGGACCCGCCTCCTTCCTTGTATAGTCGAGGATGTGGCCTATATATGTACCGCCATATGCATCCGATCAATACATCGAGCATTGCATCTCCTTTTACACGTCGTGCTGCTGTACGTTTGTATCACCAGCAGAGGCTGTTGGAGTGTTGGTAGTCTTTAATCTAACCTGGACGTGACACGTTGCGCGTCGTTTGCACGTACGCACGTACTGACCGAAGGCACACAAGCTCTAATTAGGCCATGGCGGCTACTAATTGATCGAAGCCGTTCGATCCATGCATATGTACCATTTACTTGGATTACAAGTACTAGATGGTAGTACTCCATTAATTTGTCACGTTTGATCTTGTAATTGATCTTTGAAACCGTACAATCGACTCAGTAAAATTCGGGGAACTTGATCACCACATGCTTTCTGTGTCTGTAGCTACAGGGTACGCCTTCAGCTAGCAAGCGAGCCTAGAGTTTGGCGAAATTAATGCTACGCCGGGAACTTTTCCTTACCTTAAAGGTGATCATACTAACGCCCAAATCATAATTTTTGTTCTGTCTTCTTAGAAGCTCTGCGTGTCGACTTGGACTGACAAGGAATTCTCAGAAAATTTGGATTTAGCAGAACCAAAATTTCTTTTTGGCTTGATTCTTTTTTTGCAAAAATGGCTTGAATTGATGAGGGCGAACTTATAAAATCCTAAATACATTTTGAACATGTTTTTTTTGAAACTTCTGCTAGGTGCATTGTTGAGCTGCGAAACAATACAAAAAATTCATGCATGTATGTATTTTCTGAAAAAATTACGGTGTTAGTCAGTTTAATTACGCATTATATATGTCTAGCATGTGCCTTCCTCCTCACATCAAGAAATCTGTGGTAAGGAGTTTATGTGAGAAATTCAAAATGACAGAGCCTGAAGAAGTGAAGATGCACACACTGATGATGTGCCAGCTCAACCAGCATGCAAGAAGCAACAGCCTCTCCTAGTCCTAGAAAGAAAGATGATAATAAATCACAGAAGAAGAGCATGCCATTGGTGCATTTCTTTTTCCAGTTCAGTATCAGGAATCCTTTTGGTCCTTTTATTTTCTTGTACGTTTCCAGTACTTTATGGATAATTGTAAACATGCTTTTTATATGCTGCTTGAACTGCTCAAGTTATCTGTTATGGACCTTATATATAGTAGTGCCATGTCTGCACTGCTATGTCAAGAACTGGTTGCTTGCCTGTGAACTGTCACTGTGTTTTCCTGCCTTAAAACTATCACAAAGCATAAAATCTGCTTGAAAGTTCTAAATTTGAACGTAAGAGGATTAATTGATTAAACAATCCAACCGAGTGGACGCTTACATTTGAAAAAATTCCTGAGAGTGGTTGTCATGTTGTCTGTTTCCAAGAGTTTAAGAGAGAGCATGTGGATTTGATTTTGCTTAGACCGTTCTGTCAAAGAAACTTTGGCACATTTGCTTTTGTGCCATCTATTGGTCGATCATGAGGCATTATCACTATTTGGGACAACACCGTTTTTACTGGTCATACAAGTGTCTCATAATAGATATGCTCTTTCGTTAGAATTGCACTCCACCAAGTCTGATATATATTGGACTTCAACAAATATCTATGCGCCATATCAGAATGATCAACAATTAGAGTATCTTCAATGGATACACAATATTCACATATCCGCAGATGAAAATTGGCTACTACTAAGGTTTTTTAATCTCATCAGGTCACCACAAGACAGGAATAGGCCAGAGGAATAGGCCAGAGGGCAATGTCAATGATATGTTACTGTTAAATGAAGCCATTAGATATTCCTCTTAAAGGCAGAAGGTTCACTTGGAGTAATATGCAAAATAATCATCTACTTCAGAGGCTTGATGGTCGACTAATTTTTAAAATACAATGGCTCTTCCTGTAGCAATGACAATTTCAGACAATGTTTAATGTGTCCACCCAATTGAGACGCCCGTTCCTAAATTCTCTTTGTTCAGGTTTGAGAACAAATTGCTAGACATGGAAATTTTTCTGCCACTGATTGAAACTGCATGGACTCACTCCCACACTATGCAGATGCAACTAAGAGGATATAACTAAATTTAAGTTGTTGAGGAAGGTTTTAAATAAATGGCCTAGGAAACTATCCTCTATCAAGGAAGACACTGGAGATCTCAATCCCCTCATCAATTGCCCTTATGGATGTCATTGAGAATTTAGATTTATTTGACATGGAGAGAGGGTTTCTATTAGCTCTGAAGAACCACTTGGTAGTGCTCCTGAATCAAAATTAGCATATTGGAAGCAGCGGCGTAAAATTAAATGGGTAACTCTAGAGACGAAAATTCAAAACATTCCATACCATGGCAACTAGCTAGAGAAGGAGAAATCATATTGAATCTTTAGCCAAGACAGATGGCCAAATTGCAAGTGAACATGCAGAGAAAGCTGATTTGCTGCTTTATGCTTACAAGGTGAGATTAGGGCAGATTGACTCCTCTACACCTATTGGCAATTTTCCACGGGACTGCTGCACAATGATATTGATGCGTCTTTTCTTGAAGCTTCTATTACACATGAATAAATAGATGCAGTGATAAATGATTCCCGAGTAATAAATCTCTGTATCGAGATGGATTAACCCTAGGTATGTTATAAAAAATCTCTTATTTTGCAAGTGCACCTATTTTTTGAACCAGCAACAAGCCAACAACTGTACTATTGTCATTTTCTTCCAATAGATTATTGAATCTGTGAAAAATTCCCCAATTTTCATTAGCAGGTCCATACAATGGACCGATGACTTACACTATACAGGAAAAGGCAAACCTGGTCGAAAATAGTGGGTTTAGTTAAAATGCAAGTTTTCTAATGGACGCCCTAAAATTTCTAAGTAGATTTCATGTTTCATTTTGTCCACAAAATTTTATTTGAGAAATTTGAAGAAGTTCTTTTATACAACACATGAAACCAAGTGCGTTCAAGACGAGCATATAATAATAATAATCATACATATGCTAACTAGGATCGACGACTAAAACACATATAGGAAAAATTACACCAGTTTTGCACTACGGGAAAAAATCTCACTGCCGTGCAGGTCTCTTTGCCGTGCGCCGTCATCACCCTTTGCCGTGTGGCATTTCTTTGCCGTGTGCCTCGCACGGCAATGATTTCTTTGCCGTGCAGCTGCGGGACGACGCACGGAAAACAACAGGCGCACGGCAAAGAGCCAGCTCGACGCTCGGCAAAGGCAGCACCTCACGGCAAAGTAACGCCGCACGGCAAAGTGCGATGAAGGCGCACGGCAAAGACGTGGGCACGACAACGATGCCTTTGCCGTGCGGGCCAACCCTTTGCCGTGCGTTTTTGCACGGCACAGAGGAAAATTTTATTTCTTTTCCTTCTATTGTATTTATATTTATATTAATACTTATATTTGTTTTAAAATTACTTTTTACTTTTAATACAATTTGTATACCGATAAAACAAGTAATCTACATCTTCATCGACCCCCCCAACATATCAGGGTTTCGGAGCAAAACGGGCTTCGGTGAATCTGCTAAGTGTTATCGCCCCCACATATTTGGTGCAATTTCTTGCAGCCTTACACCTTACACCACACTTTCAAACATATTCTAGGTCCACATGCAAGTTTGGCTGGGATTCAAGTGCTCCGAAGGTCTCCCCCCCCCCCCGAAAACAGCGGTCTATGGGCCCCGGCGGTCTACCCCCTAGATTACTCCGTGCGAGGTTCCACCAATGTACTTTTTCAAAGGTTTAGGTTTTCCACCAATGTACTTTTTCAAAGGTTTAGGTTTTCCACCAATGTACTTTTTCAAAGGTTTAGGTTTGTTTAGTCCATGGACACATGGAAAACCAGGTTTGGCACCCTTTGGCACATTCTAGCCTCCGGTATAGCTGCAACGGGACACTTCACCCTACACGTCCACGAATCATTCGAGTGTTATCACCCGGAAGAGAGGAAAGTCACACATCAGAGCTATGCCTTGCACCATTTGGTGAATCACACCTTCCACCACACTTCCACACATATCCTAGGTCCACATGCAAGTTTTGGTGGCATTCCGGTGCTCCGGCGGTCATCCCCCCCCCCCAAACGGCTGTCTGCGTGCCTCGGGGGGTCTACCCCCATAGATTTCACCGCGCGAGGTTCCACCAACATACTTTTTGATAGGTTTAGTTTTGTTTAGGCCATATACACATGGAAATCTAGACTTGCATCATTTGGCACATTATAGCCTCCGGTATACCCGCAGCGGGACACTTCAGCCTACAAGTCGAGGAATCTTCCAAGTGTTATCGCTCGAAAGAGAGGAAGGTCACACATGGGAGCTCTGTCTTGAACCATTTGGTGAATCACACCTTCCACCACACTTCCACACATATCCTAGGTCCACATGCAAGTTTTGGTGGTATTCCGGTGCTCCGGCGGTCATTCCCCACAAAACGACGGTCTGCGTGCCTCGGGGGTCTACCCTCATAGATTTCACCGCGCGAGGTTCCACCAACATAATTTTTGATAGGTTTGGTTTTTTTAGGCCATATACACATGGAAAGCTAGGCTTGGCACCATTTGTCACATTATAGCCTCCGGTATACCCGCAGCGAGACTCTTCAGCCCACAAGTCAAGGAATCTTCCAAGTGTCATCGCCCGAAAGAGAGGAAGGTCACACATGGGAGCTATGCCTTGTACCATTTGGTGAATCACACCTTCCACCACACTTCCACACATATCCTAGGTCCACATGCAAGTTTTGGTGGCATTCCGGTGCTCCGGCGGTCATCCCCCCTCCCGCCCCCAAAACGGCGGTCTGCGTGCCTCGGGGGGTCTACCCCCATAGATTTCACCGCGCGAGGTTCCACCAACATAATTTTTGATAGGTTTAGTTTTGTTTAGGCCATATACACATGTAAAGCCAGGCTTGGCACCCTTTGGCACATTATAGCCTCCGGTATACCCGCAGTGGGACACTTCAGCCTACAAGTCGAGGAATCTTCCAAGTGTTATCGCCCGAAAGAGAGGAAGTTCATACATGGGAGCTATGCCTTGCACCATTTGGTGAATCACACCTTCCACCACACTTTGACACATATCATAGGTCCACATGCAAGTTTTGGTGGCATTCCGGTGCTCCGGCGGTCATCCCCCCACCCTCAAAACGGCGGTCTGCATGCCTCGGGGGGTCTACCCCCATAGATTTCACCGCGCGAGGTTCCACCAACATACTTTTTGATATGTTTAGTTTTGTTTAGGCCATATACACATGTAAAGCCAGGCTTGGCACCGTTTGGCACATTATAGCCTCCGGTATATCCGCAGCGGGACACTTCAGCCTACAAGTCTAGGAATCTTCCAAGTGTTATCGCCCGAAAGAGAGGAAGGTCGGACATGGGAGCTATGCCTTGCACCATTGGCTGAATCACACCTTCCACCACAATTCTACACATATCCTAGGTCCACATGCAAGTTTTGGTGGCATTCCGGTGCTCCGGCGGTCACCCCCCCCAAACGGCGGTCTGCGTGCCTCTGGGGGTCTACCCCCATAGATTTCACCGCGCGAGGTTCCATTCTATGTATGAACTTTGTTGTTTGACTTTGTTGGACTATTGTATGGACTATTATTGTATGAACTTTGTTGTTGATGATGTGCAAATGCTCTATATATTGTGCTATATATGGATTTGGATATATATTTGTATTTGCAAAAAATTTCATCACCTTTGCCGTGCGTACGCACCCGGCAAAGACTAGTGCACATGGCAAAGTTCATCTTTGTCGTGCACATACACACGGCAAAGGAAAGGTGGACGGCGAAGGCAGCTTTGCCGTGCGGAAGCACACGGGCGCACAACAAAGTGCCAAGGGCGCACGACAAAGGGTTCCCGCTCGGCAAAGACGCCGAAGCGTTATCTACTCGTCGGCCCGACCTGGCCAGCTCGCAACCACACACACGCGCGCATAGAGTGTTGCCTCGACCTAGCTGCGCTCCTCCACCCCGCGCCGCCGCCTCGCCCTACCCCCTGTCGCACCGCGCCACCACCTCGCCGCCTCGGCCCCGCCACCGTCGCGCAGGGCTGCCTTCTCCTCGCGCAGGGCCGCCTTCTCCTCGCGCGCAGGGTCGCCTTCTCCTCGCGCGCAGGGGCCGCCTCGTCCTCGCGCAGGCTGGGTCTCCTCCTCCCGCGCCAGGCCGCCTCCTCCCTCGCCGGGTGCCCTCCTCCGCCTCGCCGACGCTGCGGCCACCATCTGCGCCCCTGCCTCCGAGTTCCCTGCACAGGTTAGGCACACTAGATTCTTTTAGGCTAAAGCTTATGCATAGGTTAGTGTAGGATTCCCACCAGATTACGGCGGCAAACGAATCTCTGAAAAATACGGCGGCCGGTGGCGGTGAAGAAGTGGCCGACGAGCTCAATTTCCGGTGTCCCGAGCCGAGTTTAGTGTATATGTTAGTGTAGGATTTAGTGTAGTTAATTTAGTGTAGGATTTTTAATAATGGATTTAGTGTACGATTTTTTAAAATAGGATATACTGTAGGATTTTTAAAATAGGTTTAGAAATAGGCCAATATAGAAAAAAGAAGATAATGTGCTGATTCTAATAAAAGTTGTGAAATAAATTGTGTTCACCTGCATGAGTTATTCATTGGATCTTATCGCTATGCAGGCGATGCTTCGAGGTGGACACGGGGGGCGGCGTCGCGGGGGTCTTTGAGGGGGCGTCCCGGATCTTCTTCGTCGATTCGGTCACGCGTCAAGGGTAAAAATCTCGCTCCTATGTACCTAGGTTTTTTTTGTGTCTAGATCACCAAGTATGTCGCGTTACCTAGGCGTCTTTTCCCGATAGTAAGGTTTATGCGGATAAATATGCATTAGTGGTCTCGCATATTATGAACCGTAACTCTTACGGCATTTATCGGGACAGTCGGCGGATGCGTAGTTGGGTACGTTCTCCCTTCTCTACCCCGATCCGAGTCAAGATTTTGGCGACGCCTCCCCGTTGTTCTCCGGATGCACACCGCTATCGGCTTTTTGGCGAGACATGTATCGGGAGAGCAGCGGGGAGGTGCTGCCGAAATTCTGTCTCGGATCAGGGTAGAGCAGGGAGAACGTACTCAATCTACGGATCCGGCAGCTGCTAGGAGCCCACCTAGTAGAGATTCAGGTTGATGCATGCGTAAAAAAGTAAAAATTAACATGCGGATCATGTTTGATATAAATTCTAAGTTCGTCTATTTGGTGCTGATTAGAGGATGAATAATCGTGACTGAATGTATGATGGCAGAATCGGTCCGTGGAAATATACTGAGAAATGGGGAGAAAAGACCAAGCAGTTCGTGGACAGGGCGTTTGACATCCCTAGTAGACCCAGGACAGTTTTTTGCCCTTGTAGTAAGTGCGCTAACGAAAAAACACATGACAAGAAAACTATGAGTCTTCACCTGATCAAGTCCGGGTTCAAACCGTCTTAAAAGATTTTGACTTTTCATGGAGAAAAGGCGAAGAAACGTGTTAGGAAGGAGGTGCGGTAGATTCAGCCTAGGAGAGAATATGATACTGGGTTTGATAGGTGCTTAGAGAACTTGGCTAATGGTAATGTGCCTGAAAGCCCTCATGTAGAGGCGGAGACACCTAGGGATGTGGAGATAAGTGAGGAGCCAGAGGAAAACACAAAGAAGTATTACGAGGGTTTGTTTGCTTCACAGAAATCCCTACACGTAAATACATATGTTACCCAACTAGATGCCATCGCTCGCCTTTTGGCCTTTAAGTGCCACAGGAATCTGTGCAGAGATAGATTCGATGAACTTCTGGTCCTTGTTGGCAGCATTCTGCCGAAAGGGCACCTCTTGCTGCAAAATTTCTACTATTTGACCAAATTGCTCAGTGACCTCAAGATGTCATCTCAGCAGATACACGCTTGTCCAAAGGGATGCATGCTATTCAGAGAGGTCCATGCTAACACAAATTATTGCATCCATTGCAATAGCTCTAGATACTTTGAGGTTGACACCAATGGTGATGGTCAGAAGAGGCAGACCACGATTGCCAAGAATATCCTCCACTATCTTCCAGTCCTACCGATGATCCAGCGGCTCTTCATGATCGAGGATATCGCCCGGCGGATGAGGTGGGCTGTAGAAGGGATAAGATCGACACAGTGGCAAGATGATACATCCGTCGGATGGTACTGCATGGAAGAACTTTGTCAAGAAATATCCCCTGAAAGCCGGTGACCCGAGGAGCGTAGCAATTGCGATATCAACCGATGGGTTCAATCCATATGGTATGTCGGCTGCGGTATACAGTTGTTGGCTAGTGTTTGTTATTCCCCTGAACCTACCCCTTGGCGTCTACATGAGATCAGAGTACATGTTTGTGTTGATGATAATCCCAGGACCGAAATACCCGGGTAAGCACATGAACGTGTATCTAGAACCACTGATTGATGACTTGCTTCTTGGCTGGGAAGATCGCGGGATCCGAACTTATGACGCAACAAAGAAGGAACACTTCGATATGTATGTCTGGTACCACACGTCCCTGCATGACTTTCCAGCACGTGCTTTGTTCTGCGGGTGGTGTACACATGGGAAGTGGCCTTGTCCGGTGTGCAGGCAAGCCGTGACTTTCTTCTGGCTAGACAAGGGTGGCAAGTATTCCTGCTTTGATGAAGCTCGACAGTTCCTTGAGCAGAGTCATGAATACATGAGTGATGTAAAGAGTTTCAAAAAAGGCCGTGTTGTCCATGCCCCAAAGCCAATTCCGAAGACCAGACAGGAAACCAAGGCCGAGTTAGGCGCTCTCCAGCCTAACCCTGATGGGAATGGTTTCTTGGGATATGAAGAGACACACCAATGGACCCACAAGCCGTGCTTCTGGAAGCTTCCTTACTTTGAGTTTCTTGAGCTCCCACATAACATTGATACAATGCACACCGAGAAGAATATCAGTGAAGCCATTTGGAGCACCATAGTGGACACTGAGAAGACGAAGGATAACATAAAGGCTCAAATTGATCAAGAAAAGTTGTGCGATAGGCCAGAGTTGAACATGCAGCCACCTCATGGTGCCAAAAAAAACTTGGACTAAGCCACACACTCCATTCTGCCTCACAAAGCCCCAAAAAAGGGAGGTCTTCCAATGGATGAAGGACTCCTTGTTTTTCCCTGATGGGTTCACAGCCAACTGGATGAGGGGTCTGAACATTGAAACATTGCGAGTACAAGGACTGAAGAGTCATGACTACCACGTATGGCTTGAGCGGATAATGCCGGTGATGATTCGAGGCTATGTCCCTTAGAATACTTGGCGGCGAGGTTGAGTTTTTTCTTCCGCCATATTTGTGCTAGGGAGTTAGACACTAAAGTGATTGAGAAGCTGGATGAACAGGCACCCATGTTGCTTTGCGATCTAGAGAAGATCTTTCCTCCAGGGTTCTTTAATCCGATGCAACATATGATCCTGCACCTCGCGGAGGAATGCTTAAAGGGGGGGGGGGGCGAATTGGGACCGTTGACAGTTTCCTCCCGAGAGAGAAACACAAAAGCTTCGTCAAATGACAGGCAATAAATGCAAGATCGAAGCATCCATAGCCGAGGCAGTCCTGAACGTGGAGGTGGAAAACTTCACCACTAAGCACTATGATCCCAACATTCCCACAAAGCACAACCCCGGTCATTTCACTATCTACTTGTTGGCCGTTGATAACATGGTCGTAGACGATGAACAAGAAGAAGATGCGGTTATTGAGGAAGAAAATGAAGAATATGAAGCTGAGGATGTGTGTGTCGTAGAAGACCTAAGTTTGCTCGAGGCGTTCAAAGAAGGCCTTGACCTAGCTCCAAATGGACCACCTCCAGGTTTCATCGATGATTATTCGTTCGCCGAGCCTGATGACGATGACGAAACATGTGGTCCAATTACGGATGTCGACATAGGCTACTGATCTATGTAGTTGTAATTGTGAGGCTATCCTATTTATAATAAACTATGATCTATGTACTGAACTATGTGCTATTTGTAATAAACTATGATCTATGTACTGAACTATGTGCTATTTGTAATAAACTATGATCTATCTACTAATATTCATCTACTTATATATTTGCATTATTGTTGATTCACTAATATTCATTTGTTTACATTGCATACTAATAAACCACTCTTTTCGTTGTGTTTGCAGGTGATTGAAACGTGCCGCCAAGAAAAAGAAAGGGAGGTTTCAAAAAGAAGATCAAGGCCGTGGCTGAGCTTGTGGGACTTTCGAGTGGTTCGTCGCAGACATGTCCTACTAGCCCTCCTCCTAGCCCTCCACCACGGAGGAAGAATGCCCAGCCACGGCGACTTCGTAACCCTTCTCCTAGCCCTCCCCTAGCCGAGGAAGATGATGAGGAGCACGGGGTGGGGAGGACGAGGAGGACGGTGAGGAGCACGATGGGGAGGATGAGGAGGACGGTGGGTAATGTCTACGCACGCTTCTATTCCTGTAGACAATGTTGGGCCTCCAAGAGCAGAGGTTTGTAGAACAGCAGCAAGTTTCCCTTAAGTGAATCACCCAAGGTTTATCGAACTCACGGAGGTAGAGGTCAAATATATCCCTCTCAAGCAACCCTGCAATTACGATACAAGAAGTCTCTTGTGTCCCCAACACACCCAATACACTTGTCAGATGTATAGGTGCACTAGTTCGGCGAAGAGATAGTAAAATGCAAGTGATATGGATGGATATGAGTGGTAATAGCAATCTGAAATAAAGATGGCAGCAAGCAAACATGTAACGAAACTTGTTGGAAACGGTGTTTCAATGCTTAGAAACAAGGCCTAGGGATCATACTTTCACTAGTGGACACTCTCAACAATGATCACATAAATAAATAACTTCTCTTCTCTTATGCTACTTTCAAAGACTCTATTGTTGGATAACAAACACCATTCATTGTGTAGGGCTACGAGAGCACCCTCAAGCCGGAGTAAACAAGCTCCACAACGTCATAAAGGAATCACACAAGATGCAAACACTGTCACTGTCACACCATAGAGAGTAATTCCGGAGTTCATATAAAGTAACTATAGAGTACATAGTAATAGTTAACTTCACAATCTACAAGAGATCACGATCATAACCTACGCCAAGTACTACATGATGCACACACTGTCCACATTACATCATGAAGGAGGAATAGACTACTTTAATAACACCACTAGAGTAGCACATAGTAATAGTGATACAAAGCTCATGATCACATAAAGATCACATGGGAGAGAGAGATGAACCACATAGCTACCGGTACAGCCCTTAGCCTCGGGGAGAACTACTCCCTCCTCATCATGGGAGACAGCGATGGCGATGAAGATGGCGGTGGTGTCGATGGAGATGACTCCGGGGCAATTCCCCGTCCCGGCGGCGTGCCGGAACGGAGACTTCGTCCCCGAAATGGAGTTTCGCGATGGCGGCGGCGTCCCTGGAGTCTTTCTGGAGTTTCGTCAATTGGTATCGGGTTTTTAGGTCGCGAGGGATTTTATAGGCGAAGAGGCGGCGTCGGAGGGGCACCAGGGCGCCCTCCCCATAGGCCGGCGCGGCCAGGGGTCCACCCGCGCGGCCCCGTGGTCGCGGGGGCCCTGGGCCTCCACTCCGTCTCCCCTTCGGTGTTCTGGTCCGTCTCGGTGAAATAAGATGTTTGGCTTTCGTTTCGTCGAATTCCGAGAATATTGCCCGAACAGCCTTTGTGGAACCAAAAACAACAGAAAACAGGAACTGGCACTGTGGCATCTCGTTAATAGGTTAGTTCCGGAAAATGCATCAAAATGATATAAAGTATGGATAAAACATGTAGATATTGTCATAAAACTAGCATGGAACATAAGAAATTATAGATACGTTTGAGACGTATCAAGCATCCCCAAGCTTAGTTCCTACTCGCCCTCAAGTAGGTAAACGATAACAAGGATAATTTCTGAAGTGACATGCTACCAACATGATCTTGATCAATACTATTGTAAAGCATATGAGATGAATGAAGTGATTCAAAGCAATGGTAAAGACAATGACTAAACAACTGAATCATATAGCAAAGACTTTTCATGAATAGTACTTTCAAGACAAGCATCAATAAGACTTGCATAGGAGTTAACTCATAAAGCAATAAATTCTTAGTAGAAAGTTTTGAAACAACACAAAAGGTGATTAAGTTTCAGCAGTTGCTTTCAACTTCAACATGTATATCTCATGGATGTATATCTCATGAATAATTATCGACACAAAGTAATATGATGAATGCAAATAAGAAAGTATGTAGGAATCAATGCACATAGTTGACACAAGTGTTTGCTTCTAAGATAGAAGAAGTAGGTAAACTGACTCAACATAAAGTAAAAGAATGGCCCTTCGCAGAGGGAAGCATGGATTACTATTTTTGTGCTAGAGCTTTTATTTTGAAAACATAGAAACAATTTTGTCAACGGTAGTAATAATCAATATGTGTTATGCATAAGATATCCTATAAGTTGCAAGCCTCATGCATAGAGTACCAATAGTGCACGCACCTTGTCCTAATTAGCTTGGATTTACATGGATTATCATTGCATAACATATGTTTCAACCAAGTGTCACAAAGGGGTACCTCTATGTCGCTCGTACAATGGTCCAAGGAGATAGATCGCATTTGATTTCTCGTTTTTGATAGATCTCAACTTAGGACATCCATACCGGGACAATATAGAAAACAGATAATGGACTCCTCTTTAATGCATAAGCATTCAACAACAGATAATATACTCATAAGAGATTGAGGATTGATGTCCAAACTGAAACTTCCACCATGATTCATGGCTTTAGTTAGCGGCCCAATGTTCTTCTCTAACAGTATGCATACTCAAACCATTTGATCATGATAAATCACCCTTACTTCAGACAAGACGAACATGCATAGCAACTCACATGATATTCAACAAAAAGGTGTAATAGTTGATGGCGTCCCCAGAAACATGGTTACCGCTCAACAAGCAACTTATAAGAAATAAGACACATAAGCTACATATTCAATACCACAATAGTTTTTAAGGCTATTTTCCCATGAGCTATGTATTGCAAAGACAAGGAATGAAATTTTAAAGGTAGCACTCAAGTAATTTACTTTGGAATGGCAGAGAAATACCACGTAGTAGGTAGGTATGGTGGACACAAATGGCATAGTTTTTGGCTCAAGGATTTGGATGCACGAGATGTATTCCCTCTCGGTACAAGGCTTTGGCTAGCAAGGTTGTTTGAAGCAAACACAAGTATGAACCGGTACAACAAAACTTACATAAGAACATATTGCAAGCATTATAAGACTCTACACTTGTCTTCCTTGTTGTTCAAACACTTCACCGAGAAAATATCTAGAGTTTAGAGAGACCAATCATGCAAACCAAATTTCAACAAGCTCTATGGTAGTTCTTCATTAATGGGTGCAAAGTACATGATGCAAGAGCTTAAACATGATCTATTTGAGCACAACAATTGCCAAGTATCAAATTATTCAAGACATTATACCAATCACCACATGAAGCATTTTCTGTTCCAACCAAATAGCAATAAATGCAGCAGCTTTTAACTTTAGCCATGAACATTAAAAATAAAGCGAAGAACAGAAGCGTTCAAATGAAAAAGCGGAGCGTGTCTCTCTCCCAAACAAGGTATGATCCAATTTATTCAGAGAACTAAGATAACAAAACGAAAATAAAAGCACACAGACGCTCCAAGTAAAGCACATAAGATGTGACGGAATAAAAATATAGTTTCACTAGAGGTGACCTAATAAGTTGTTGATGAAGAAGGGGATGCCTTGGGCATCCCCAAGCTTAGATGCTTGAGTCTTCTTGAAATATGCAGGGATGAACCACGGGGGCATCCCCAAGCTTAGACTTTTCACTCTTCTTGATCATATTGTATCATCCTCCTCTCTTGACCCTTGAAAACTTCCTCCACACCAAACTCAAAACAAACTCATTAGAGGGTTAGTGCATAATCAAAAATTCACATATTCAGAGGTGACACAATCATTTTTAACACTTCTGGACATTGCACAACGCTACTGGAAGTTAATGGAACAAAAAAATCCATTCAACATAGTAAAAGAGGCAATGCGAAATAAAAGGCAGAATCTGTCAAAACAGAACAGCCCGTAAAGACGAATTTTTCAGGGGCACTTAACTTGCTCAGATGAAAATGCTCAAATTGAATGAAAGTTGCGTACATATCTGAGGATCACACACGTAAATTGGCAGATTTTTCCGAGTTGCCTACAGAGAAGCCTACTCAAATTCGTGACAGTAAGAAATCTGTTTCTGCGCAGCAATCCAAATCTAGTATCAACCTTACTATTAAAGACTTTACTTGGCACAACAATGCAATAAAATAAAGATAAGGAGAGGTTGCTACAGTAGTAACAACTTCCAAGACACAAAAAAACAGTAGCAAAATAAAAACTTGGGTTATCTCCGAAGAAGTGCTTTCTTTATAGCCATTAAGATGGGCTCAGTAATTTTAATGATGCACTCATAAGGATGAGAGTTGAAACAAAGAGAGCATCGAAAAGAAAGTATGAAACAAATTTAAGCCTAACACACTTCCTATGCATAGGAATCTTGTACGCAAATAAATTCATGAGGAGCAAAGTGACAAGCATAGGAAGATAAAACACGAGTAACTTCAAGATTCTCAACATAAAGAGGGGAAATTTAATATTATTAAGATGCATATAACCATGTTTCCCTCTCTCATAATGACTTTCAGTAGCATCATTGATGAAATCCACAATATAACCATCACTTAAAACATTCTTATCATGGTTCATATGCATAAAATTATTACTCTTCACATAAGCATAGTCATTACTATCAATTGTAGTGGGAGTAAATTCAATAAAATAGCTATCATTATTATTCTCATCACCATAATCATCATATATAGGAGGCATATTGTAATCATAATTAATCTTCTCCTCAATAGTAGGTGGACCGAAAATATGATAGTCATCATTGTAATCATCATATATAGGAGGTAAAGTATCATTAAAGTAAATTTTATCCTCCATGCTTGGGGGACTAAAAATATCATGCTCATCAAAACCAGCTTCCCCAAGCTTAGAACTTTCTATATCATTATGGGAAGAAACATGGATAGTATTAATACTATGGCAGTTATTAACATCCTTATTTTCAGAATTAGTTTCCCAGAGATTTTCAATATCAAAAGTAGTGTGCTCTTCTAAATCATAATCACTAATATAGGTAAAGGGCATAGGAAGATCATTGTACTCAGATTCATTATCATAATAATCATTAGGAGCAACATACTTACGGTTACCTATCGTTATCTCATACATGCGGGGATATGCCGTTACCTCTTTCTTTTTATTCCCCCTTTTCTTCTTCTTCTTCGTTCCCTTCTTCTTCTTTTCCTTCTCCTCGTTCCCTTATTTAGGAGGAAGAGGCTTGACGGGAGGCTTCTCCACATAACCTGATTTATTTCCAGAAACAATGGAAGAAACTTGGGAGGATTCCTCCTTTTCATTAATAAGTTCAAAACACACAACGGTCCTATCATATTTTGGCAAAGTGTCATCTTCTAAAATATTTTGTATGTAAGTATTTGTATGGCAATTATCAATGCAATAAGAAAGACACCCATGCAGGACACTATCAATATCAAGATCACTCATATGTAACAAAGAAATTTTTCTTGATAACTCTTCACACCACAAAAATAAAGTAAGTTCATCATGCTGATTAGGAAGGATTTCATCATCACAATACAAATTTGCAGCACTCAAGGGGTTCGAATTATCATTAGAGGAGCATTGGAAATTAAAATGACCCACTCTATGGCAAAGTTCACAAAAAAAAGGATAGAGGGCACAAACTTTTTTACCAAGATCATCTAGAGCCCTAGACCACTTTCTAGTTTTTTCATTCCTATGATGGATACAATATTCATCTTCGATTTGATTAATTTCACAAGGTCTATGCATTCCACAAAAATTAACATGCTTATAAGAAATAGTATTTTCAGAAGTTTGGGCATGTTTATTGCAATCATTAATAACCATTTCATTTTCCATGCAAGTGTCTTTGAAAGGTTCATGATACATGTACCAATTTTCTTTAGGAACGTTAATATGAGAAGCAAAGGTTTTATAGTAGTTGATACGTCCAAAACGTATCTACTTTCCCGAACACTTTTGCTATTGTTTTGCCTCTAATTTGTGTATTTTGGATGCAACTAACACAGACTAACGCTGTTTTCAGCGAAGCTGTTACGGTGTCTCGTTTTTGTGCAGAAATCCAACTTTCGGGAAAAACCTCGGGATTTTGACGAAAGGGCCTATTTTCCCAGAATAATGACGGAGCCGAAGGACAATTGAAGTGGAGGCCCGAGGGCCCCACACCACATGGCGGCGCGGCCCGTGGGGGCCCGCGCGGCCATGTGGTGTGGCCCCCTCGGCTGGCCTCCGACGCCCCCTTCGGACTACTTATTCGCCTCGACCTAAAAACGCACGGGGAGAAGTCGAAGTCGCCATAAACCCTCCAGAACGCCGCCACATCGCGAAACTCCGTCGCGGGAGCCAGAAGTCTCCGTTCTGGCACTCCGCCGGGACGGGGAATTGGAGGAGATCATCACCGCCATCACCGCCAACGCCTCTCCATCAACCAGCAATGTTTCCCCCATCCATGTGTGAGTAATTCCCCCCGCTGTAGGCCGAAGGGGATGGTAGGGATTGGATGAGATTGGTCATGTAATAGCATAAGATTGTTAGGGCATAGTGCCTAGTGTCCGTAGATGGTACTTTTATGATATTGTTGCAACTTGTTATGCTTAATGCTTGTCACTAGGGCCCGAGTGCCATGATCTCAGATCTGAACATGTTATTGATTCATGAAGATATTCGTTGTTTATGATCTTACC